>NW_026526710.1:48813982-48971482 GCF_024362965.1 Panthera pardus | reverse complement strand
CATGCTAAAATGAAAATCTGCATGTCTAGAGTAGTTCCAATAGAAAATACATACTAGATGACTTTGTCATTAAAAAGACATAAAACCCAGAATTATCATAAAGTGACATTTCCATGTTTTTTACCATGAAAAAAGTTGGTGATGTCAATCTATTGACTATTTTAGGATTTCTAGTCAGGTACTAAGGAAACTAGGTATTAGGAAATCAGTAGCTCCACATGTGTCTTTCAAATCACTGAGATCACCTCAGTAACATCCCTCACTCGCAGAGAGAATGGAAGGGAGCGGAGATGATCTGGGAAAGAGCTTGCAGGTGTGGAAGTGACGCTGTGGCCCACGTCTTGGCTGACTTTCTGACCCAGCATTTCCTCAATGCTGGTAAACATGGACAGATTACATGGAAACCATGTGGGCTGTTTTCTTAGAGCATATCAAATGGAGAGTTTTACCTATGGATTAAGGATTACATTTAAAGAATGGGGCCTTTTCCCTATAATATTTAACAGACTTGTTTTTCATTATGCAATAAGATATTAAAACTTAAAGCAATTTTGTCCTGCACCCAGCCTCTTGTTCCCTGTAAGAATTTGAGCTCAGTAGTAGTCTTTTGGATTCTTCTGCTTCTTCAGTGGAAGCATGTGGAAAGATTCTGTACACTATCTGTGGAGGTATTTATGTAATAGATTGTTCTGTGCAACTCATGGAACACCACAAAACAAAAACCTCAGCCGCAGACGCCAGCTTTCTGACAATGCCAATACCTGACCTAAGGGGTCAGTCACACCATAAACTTCTGATTATAAGGATGAAAACTGTGGGGTGTAAATCAGGATCATCCCAACAGAGGAGTCGGAGATAAGAAAAAGGAAAGGAGAAAGAAAAGAGGGAGAAAGCTGGTGCAGGATGCATCCGAGCAGGATTATTTTGCATTCTCAGAGCTATCCAAGTATAATTGTGGAGGAAACTGAAAAGCAACCTTTAAATGTAGCTGGTAGAAAAACATAGTTTTTGAAGGGAGTTGCCTCCCTCCTCTGAACTGGAGAGTCTTGACAGCAAATGCTTGCTGGGGATCATGATTTAATAATTACAATTGAAAGGGTTGGTTAAGAATGACTGACTGGCATCACGAAACAAATGAAAGATGACGAGGGTGGATTTTGAGCTCCAAATCTCCCATGCCAGGGAAGCGTTCGACCCTGTCTCTGCCTGGGTGTGCCTGGGGCCTCCTCTATTTGAGCCGTCATATTTCTAGCCATTCACCTATCATCTTCTGCATTTCATTGTTACCCTGTACTGATTCAAGATGGAGCCACAGTGGATTCTTTTATAAATGTGTTGTTTTTAACTGTTGCCGAGAAGCCTGTCCCTCTGCAACAGCCTACGATAGACAGGCTCCCTTTTAACTGTATTTCTCCAGCTGAAGTGATATCTGCTACTAATTTGCTTCTGCACAAATGTGTGTCAGATAAAACCTTACAGAAGGGTCGGTCTTCTTGCTCAGCTGTACACCACAATGGGAGTGTGGATTATATAAAACATTCTGACATTTTGGCAGAAAGACAACAACTTGTAAAATGGGGCGGACGGGGTGGGGGGAGTGGAAATGAGCCACTCTCTATAAATCATTGATTCTGTGTGATCCCATTAGATAATCCTTAGTGTTTCATGTCCACTCTAACAGATTAAACTTGAGATAAACTTGAGATGCTGCTAGGAGGCAGCATCTATAGAACATATATACTCTCAGGGGAATCCTTGGGTACGATTTTGTCTGTATACATGACTTACAAAGATTCATAAATACAGTAAGAAAATGTAATAAGACATACATTAAAGTTGTTTAAACATCAGACAGAAGGAAAACAGAATAAATAATCAACGGGCCAAAGAGTGAAGTCAGTACAAAATATATCCATGAAGTCATAAATATTTGCAAGTAATGACCGCAAAGTAGTCTCTGAGCTTTCTAGTAGCCCCCATAAAGAAGCAACCATTGCAATAGTTCGGTCATTCCAGATTTATAATCCTGGACATGACTAGTTAGAGGAATATACAGAATTTTATTCAGTGAACCTTCAAATATAACTGTTTCATGTTCAAATTTGTATACCCAATTCTAGGCATACTTTATCCCTGGCTGAAGAGGGAAAACTTAAACATTTATTGCATGAAAAGGTTAATACACATCCTAGGTCAAATCTGGCAATAATGAGATAATAGCCTCCTAATATCTCCTTGAAATTCTTTAGCAGAATGCACTGTTTATGGTCACCTTATGGTCAATTCACCTATCTATGGTCATAACCAATTCAGAATGGTTCCCATCTAGACCCTTGCAGACCTTCTTTACTGGTTTGTTAAACATGTTTGTTTGTACTCAGTATTATGCAAAGAATCCAGAATTATTTTATTGGTATTTTATAAGTAACTGCTTGAGGATGGAAGTCCCCAAACCTTGTTATTCCAATTATAAATGTTAGTGCATTTTAATATATTATTATATATTACAATATCTATTTGGCAGATCCTTATTTTTGAAGTTTATTCTTCATAAGCATAAGATGGCAAGGTGCAAAGAAAACAGTGCAACACCATTTATAGTATTTGTGTGTGCACTTATCTCTTAGAGTCATGAATTCATAATCTCATTCACATGTAAAATGTATATGGTTAAAATATGAATAACAGCGTGGAAGAGAAGGAAACAGGTCAGAAATACTGAGAAGGAAAAGAAAACAAATTTTAAAAATGTATTGTTCAAGCCATTTAGAGTAATATTTTGTTTCTGATTCTTTATCAAAAGCACAAAGCAGTTGCTGAATATGAGCATAATTGTATGTGCCTCTTTATTTGCAATAATTTTATTTTGGCATTTCGAATTGAATCACCCATTAAGATATTAGTTTAGTTGCTGAATGTATTAAATCATTTGAAACAAATCATGTAAGGGGATAGACATACTTCTGAAGAAATCTGTTCTGAGTAAGACAAGTGTACTTCATTTTAACAAGGCATTCACAAGTCCATTGCTGGATTCCAAAACATTTCCACTGTGTTGCATTCACACAACTAGTCTATAAATGTACCAATTTAGTTCTGACACATCAAGCATAAATTTGAGTTTGAAAGTCTCACTTGACTGAGTTTTACAGGTGTCCATATTGTTCTATGATAAAAGGTGACATTCGGGCCATCATGGATAAGCGTGTGCTGTATCTTAAAAATGCTCACAATTTCCTTTTGTTCTGGTTCAGTTTTGGTGTCTAGATCATCTTGCACCTATTAGCAATTTCATTTCACCATCATGCCTGTACAGTAGTATATTTCACAGACAGGGTGTTAGCTGGATATATTTCATCCAGACTCTACGTATTTTGCCCAACCAACGTGTCAGAGCACTAGACCTGGCTTAGAGGTCACTTTTGTAATCCGTGAGGAAAATAAAACATGGGAGCTCAGTAGCACACACATCCACAATCAGCAGTAGTCTTCTTCTCTGATAGAGATTGCAACTTATGAAAGGGAACATGCAGAGTATAAATGAGAAAAGAGCTAACCAGCCAGATCAGCCAAATAAACCCTGGTGATTGCTGGAGTGAGAGATCACATCCAGACTGACCTAATGTCCAGTCATGAGTTATATAAGTATTTCTGGAATGTTAAATGGAGAAAAAAAATGACCAGGAAGGAGCAAGAGATAGCACTAGGGCAACGATATAATTTATTACTAAGACTAGAACAATTATGATCATAAAAGAGGGTGATACTAACAATTACACTGGGAAAACAAACATAAACCAGAACTGTCCTGGGAAAACTGGAATGCATGATGCCCCCTGGACAGCCCAGTAACTTGGAAACCCGACCAAAAAAAAATGTACAATCCTTATAAATCAGTAAACCATGAGAAATCTAAGTTTAGGACTGCACTGGGGAACAGGAAAGTCAGTATGATTAGTAATATTTGGGGAAATAGTTACAGTTGCCTATAATTGAAGAGTTGCCTATAATTGCCTATAATTAGAATCAGAAACTGGTACCAGTGCAAATGAAGATACCCTGGGAGGTAAACAAAGTGAAAGTAAATAAGGTCCTTACTTCTTCCACTTGGGGTATATTTGGTATTAACTCTTTCTGGCCACTAGGGGACCACTTAGTACTTTGCACGTTGCCTTGAACCGCTTTATACCATTCTGCTCATAGACTAAAGAAAGACCACCGGATGCTAATTATGTCAGGGTCCTGTGTCATCTCTTGCCTATACAGCACATACTGGTAATTGATTATATGACACTGTTGCCTAGGGGCTTCAAGTGTCTTAGTTTGGTTTGTTCCAACTCACGGACTTGTTAGATGTGTCTGAAATCTTTGGCGTATCCAGACAAATGCCTGGGCAGAGCTTCACACGGTAAGAATTGGATCCGTATTTTTCTTTTTTTGATTTGGATAACAGCCCTGTCTGGGAACTTCCCTAGCCCTTCCCTAACTATTGAACTCTGATTTCAGGTAATAATTTGAGTTTAGAAATAACAAAAAAAAAAATTAATTACAATTATTACATACCTACTAGGTACCAAGTGCTGTGTATTTATATCTGAACACTTTTTTCTAATCCTATAATTTCTCCCAAGAAAGCATTTTTTTTCCCTCTCATATTAGAGATGAAAAAACTGAGACTTTGGTTGAATTTCTTACCCCAAGTCTAAGACTATACAGATGGGCCAAAGATGAAATTTCAATCATTGTCCTAAGTTTATACGATTTCACCTGTCCCACAACAGAAAGGGAGAAAAGACAACTAGTCACCTGGTTCTCGTCATGATGTCCATGAATCCTTTTTTTGTTTTTTTTAATATATGAAATTTATTATCAAATTGGTTTCCATACAACACCCAGTGCTCATCCCAAAAGATGCCCTCTTCAATACCCATCAACTACCCTCCTCTCCCTCCCACCCTCCATCAACCCTCAGTTTGTTCTCAGTTGATGTCCATGAATCCTAATTCCAAGCAGAAATGCACAGAATTGTCTCACTGAGAATTTGCTATGGACTCTGTACAGAAAACCCAACACTGTGACATCTGCCTCACAAGCCCCCGGACATCTTCCATCATCACCTACTGAATGGGGAATTCAGGCTGTCATCCTGGAAAGTAGCTCTGTGCCACCTTAGACACAGAGTTACCAAGGCACGGGTGGAATGCTAAGGCATGAGCACTCTCAAAAATCTCACTGCCTGACATTATTTGATGTGCATATTGGACATTTTGTTTGATTGTTTTTAATTCTTTTAATTTTATTATAATTGCATATAGTTTTTATCTACAGTATGATACATAGATAGATGATAGATGATCGGTAGGTAGGTAGATATAGATAGATAGATAGATAGGTAGATAGATAGAGATAGATAGATAAATGATAGTTTGCTTCAAGGCTTGTGCCATATGTCTAGTGACAGGTCACTTCATGTGAAAATTCTGAACCAAGCGCACCCACTAACCCCGAGTATTACACTGTCATTATAGTCACTATATTGTGACTTTTTTAAAGATTTAAAGTAAAGCCATGAAAGGATAAGATCATATCTTATTCATCTCTGAATTCCCAATCCTCAGCATACCTTCTGGCACATACTTCCTGACAAACAGCAATTTAAAAAGAGAGAAAAAAAAAAGTGCCACCCATCTATCACCTGAATGCCAATTTCATTTCCAGTGGAAAATCCAGTGCCTTCCCCTGAAATTTCCAGCGAGGCCTCTAGCTACAATTTCTTCTTGAAAATACTTGCCTACAACAACTTCTGTGCCCTGCATGGGGCATCTGCTCTTTTACCTCTGCCCCAAGATCGACCCCAATAGCCTTTCCACAGAGATGTTTTATATCCTAGCAACACAAACACAAACCATTAAAATTGAATATTAGATATCCTTGAGCTGACCAGAACTGCAACTATGTTGCCGTGTTTCCCTGTCACCAGTTCTCTCTTGTCTACTCTCTGTTCTGGGCACTTGAAGCGTCTGTTCGTTTCTAGTAGACAACATTTGAGCTATTTCTTTTGTTTCCTTTCCTCTGGCTATTCCAGGTGCTAAGGTATCACCTGCAGTCCTAAGGGATATACAGAATTATTTTCAGAGATTAAAGTCTTTGCCAACTCTTAAGATAAAATATAAGTTTTAATCTCATAATGCAAGGAAGGAAAGAAAGGAATGGGAAGACAGAGGGGGAAAATGAGGACAGCAGAGTGGGGAGAGGACTATGGAAGCCACTTACAGCCCGTGGCTGCTGTGTAAGTATGCAGGGAAATTGTGTTTCAGTCTCAAAACTATGATAAGCCTCTTACTAAATCATATAGCTGACTTGGGGAACAGGCTTCCTTTCTTTCTTTCTGTCCCTGCCTCCTGCTCCTCTCTCTTTAATGACATGGGATCAACATAAACAGCACATATTTTAAGTACACATGCGGATTTTTCTACATATGTAGACACCCGTGAAACTGTCATCTCAATCAGCAGAACGAATGTAGCCACCATCCCAACACCTCCCCAGCCCCTTTGTAAACCCATTAGACCTTACCCTGTCCTCAAGAAATCACTCATCTGCTTTCTGTCACTATAAATTAGTTTGCATTCTCTAGGATTTCATATAAATGAGATCGTATAGCATTAACTCTTTTTTTCAGTCAACATAATTATTCTGAGATCCATCATGTTTTCCATACATAAATAGCTCATTGTTTTCTTTGCTGTGGAATTCCATTGTATGCATATATCAATATTTGTTCATCTGTTCACCTGTTCATGAATATTGAGGTTATTTCCAGTTTGGCTATTACAAACAAGACCAATAAGAATATGATATGTTTTCATTTTTCCTGGGTAAATATCTAAAAGTGGAATGGCTGGATCATATGACAGGCAAGCATTTAACATTTTAAGAAACCACCAAACTGTTTTCCGAAGTGGTTGTACCATTTCGTGTCCCCGCCAGCACTGTATGAGAGTTCTAGTTCCTCTGCATCCTTGTCTATATTAAGTATGGTCAGCCTTTGAAGTTTTAGCCCTTCTGATAGTTGTGTGATGGTATCTTGTGGTGCTTTTAACTTGCAGTTCCCTCATGTCTAACGTTGTTCACCATTTTTTCACATGCTTATATGCCATCCATGTATCTTCTTTGGTAAGCCATCTGTTCAAATGTTTGCCCATTTTTAATTGGGGTGTTTGTTTTCTCATTATTGGATTTTAAAGTTCTTTATCCTAGATTTAATTCTTTAACAGATAAAAGCTTTGCAAATATTTTCCACCAGTCTATGGCTAGTCATTTCATTTACTTAACAGTGTCTTTTAAAGGGCAGTTGGGTGGCTCAGTCAGTTAAGCACCCAGCTCTGGGGGTCATGATTTCACAGTCATGAGGTAAAGCCCCACGTTGGTCTCTGTGCTAAGAGTGGAACCTGTTTAAGATTCTCTCTCTCCCTCTCCCTCTGCCCCTCTCCTGCTCACACTCTCTATAAAATGAAATGAAATATGAAATGAAATGAAATGAAATGAAAGGCATAAGTTTTTAATTTTAAAGAAGTATAAATTATCAATTTGTTCTATTATGGATCCCCCCTTTTTTGGAAATATATAAGAGATCTTTACCTACACCAAGGTCACTAAATTTTCTCCTTTGTTTTCTTCCAGAAGTTCTACTCTTTTAGGTTTTGTGGTTAGTTTTATCATCCATTTGACTTATTTTTTTATATATTATAAGAAGTATGAGCCAAAGTTCATTTTTTTGTGTAGGGGTCAAAGTTCATTTTTTTGTTTATGGATATCCAGGCTCTTTGCTGACAAGAATATTTTTCTCCACTGAATTGGCATTATACTTTTGTCAAAAATCAGTTGTCCATAGACCCTCTAATTTGTTTCATTGCTCTATTGTCTATCTTGATACTAATACCACACTGTCATAATTTCTGTACCTTTATAAGTCCTAATATTGAAAGTGTTCTCCCACCAACTTTGTTCTTTTTTTCCCACATAAGTGTTAAAATCAGCTTTTCAATATTTACCAAAAAAAAAAAAAAAAAACCCACCATGATTTTGATTGGAATTGCATCAAATTTATAGATCAATTTTGGGAGGACTAATACCTAAATAATATTAACTCGTTCAACCCATGAAGAGTACATCTTTTCATTTATTTATATCTCCCTTAATTTCTCCCAAAAGTATTTTATTGTTTTTAATGCACAGATCTTTCATATATTTTGTCAGATTTATATCTAAGTATTTTACATTTTTCATGCTATACTATAATACATGAGATATTTTTAATGTTCAGTTGTAAGAGTCTATTGTTAATATATTCAAATACATTTGCATATAAATCTTATATCCAGAAATCTTCAAAAGTCACTTATTATTTAGAGTTCTTATAGATTCTATGTGATTTTGTATACAAATAATCATGTGAAAATGCAAATGAAAGTTTTACTTCTTCCTTCCTTATCTGGATAACTTTTCTTTCTTTTTCTTACTTGACTCTGCTGGCTTGAATCTCCAATTGGATTTTTTTTTTTTGCTTTTTTTTGTTTGTTTGTTTTTAATTTATTTTTTTTAAGAGAGAGTGTGTGCACTCACAAGCATGGGGAGGGACAGACAGAGAGTAAGCAGGGCTTCATGCGCAGCATGGAGCCTGACGTGGGGCTTAATCCCATGATGCTGAGATCATGACCTGAGCCAAAATCAAGAGTCAGATGCTTAACCAACTGAGCCACCCAGGTGCCCCTCCAATGCATTGTTGAATAGAAGTGGTGAGAGTAAGCATCCTTGTCTTTTTCCTAGTTCTAGGAGGAAAACATTCAGCCTTTCATCATTAAGTGTGTTAGCTACTGTCATCAGATTGAGTACATTTCTAATCCTGGTTTCCTGAGAGATTTTGTTTTTTCCTTAATGGGGAATGATTTTGTTGGATTTTGTCAAATACTTTTTCTAGTGAGATGATCATAAGCATTTTCTTTTTTGGATATTGAAATGTCAAACCACCTTTGAATTCCCGTGGTCAGCCCTGCTTGGTCATGATGTATTATCCTTTATGTGTGTGTGTGTGTGTATACATATATGTACGTATATGTGTACATATACATATATGTATATACACACATATATATAGTTGGATTTTATTTGTTTAAATGTTATTTAGAATTTTTTGCACCTGTGCTCATGAAGAATATTGGGCTATCATTTTCTTTCCTTGCAATATCTTTGATAGGGTGCAGGCTAATTCTGACCTCATAAAATGAATTGGGAAGTAACCTCTCCATTTTAAAGGGAAAAAACATACACCCACAGTATTCTGATTTTTGGAGCCATAAATATCCAATCCTCCATGTTTAAAAGGAGTTATTTTGTGACCTCCTTTTCTTTTACGTATTTCTCATATGATATGCTCTCCAGAACCTGACTTTTATGCTCTTTATCTTGAAAAGTGACAAACTTCTACACTCCTTCTTAAAAATGGGACTCTGAGAAGAACACAGCTTAGCAACATTTTCTTATCACTTTATTGAACAGTAGGACTTTCACATCCTTTAGTCTTGTCATTTAACTTTTATTAATGCAGCCAAAGATGGCTTTACTACAAACTAAATCCTTTTCCATCATCACTGCCATAAAGCCATGTTATAATGTCACAACAAGAGCCCAAATGAAAGGATCCTATCCTTCTATCCTTGAGAGTAAACTTTACTATGCCTTTATCCAAATAGAGAAGGATTCTTCTTAAAACACACATGCAGGACAGATCTAAGGAATGCAAACCTCTTACCCTTTGGCTGGTGACTACAACCAAATAAAAAAAAAATCTATGAATACAAAGAAAGCCTGTTGTTGGGAAGTCCTCCAAGGTGGCCTTTATAAGAAGCCTTGGACAGCAAGTTACTAGCCAAAGACCAGATCTAGGCATCATGAGAAAATTGGAGGCTAGGTGTGATTGGACAACTGTAGGTATTGGCACCAACAGAACAATTCTTTTCTCTTGTTTGTATGAGTCTTTTGATTTAAAACAATAATATTTGTTACTTGTACTTTGACCTAAGTAAATCAAAAAAAGACTGGCTTGATATGAAAAGAGACTCTTATTCAGTGTCTCAGGAGTAGCATACTTTATCTTGAGACGATTGGTAGTAACTGTCTCCTAATTACAGGCTGTATGCCAATAAGACATGGAGCAACTAAGATGAGAAATTCAAGAGTTAACTTTTATCTCAAATTTACTGACCTCTGGTAGACCATGAGCTGTAAAGAAATTTAACAGATATTTGGTAAATAATAGATAATGTATAAGTGTTTGCTACATAAGCGAGTAAGTAACTAACATAACAACAAAGTGACAGAATGAATGAATGGGTCGGTCCTGTCATCATCCAGGATAAAGGGACAAAGAAACAGATGGTACCATCAAATTAGAGCAATTCAAGGAGGGCTTATATACAAGCACCGATTACAAAGACATGAGTAAGCTATAGCAGAAACAAAGGATGGTGCAGAAATCCTGGGCCAATAGTAGTGGAGCTGTTGCCACCTCCAGACCTAAAGGAGAGGGAGAAGGCATGGAAGCCCATTGATGTAATCTGTACAGATCAGCCTACCAAAGCAGAGAGTGGGGAGGAGAAGGGTGGAGAGAGGGTCTCAAGGAATAAGCAGAGGATATTCATTACAAATAGGCTTTGCACCAGGCCTAAAAGCAATCAGCTCCAGAAAAGGAATGCTACCAATGCAACAGGTTGATCTTCAAGCTGTGGAAGGAGTGTCTAAATAAGCTGATATAAACAGGCATAAAAGAAAATATAGCTCAAATGGTGTCTGGGGCACAAGGATGCCAAAATGTTGATAATACTCCCTCAGAAAAGTGTCTGACCTCAAATTTACCAAAGACCAGTTTTCAAGCAGGTCAACTGTAGGGATTTGATACCTTTCCTCTGATAGCAACCAGGAGGTGGTAGAGACCAATAAAGGGAACTTTAAAAATGGTCCTGAGTTGGTATACTGTTAACCATGTTAGTATACTGTTGGTTATTTTTTAACTAAAAAAAAAAAAGTTCGTTTAAAACCTAATTTCTTAAACCATTGTCAAAGTGAGAATTCTGAACTAAAAAAGAAGTCCACTATACTGGTATCCAAAATCAAAGTCTCCTCCAGGCAAATTTACGATTATGATTTAATATCAGACAGGCAGTGGCCTCTAATCTCTCAGCTCATGCCTTTCCCCTTTTACTCATGTTAGTGTAGTGATAAATGATGTAGAATTTCTGAGAGAGAGAGAGAGAAAATTATGCCCAATATAAAAAGTGGTTGAAAAAGCTGATTACAGAGTCATTAGCCCCTGTGGGCTCATTTTATTGCTATAAAGTCATCATTCAAGTAGACATATATTTAGCTTCTGTGGCCTTCATTTGTGGTAAGCAAAATAATCTCAGACAAAAAAAGGGAGCCCAAGTTCAAACTTCCTATTTTTAGTGATGTGACAACCAATTTGCTAAATTAGAAAAGCCCAGCGCAGAAGCAGAGGAATGTCATCAGTTTGCATTCCTTGTACTGTGTGCTGCTCAGACCACATCTAGGGACAGGTTTACTCCTAGATCACATGTTCTATTTGGAACACTGGAATCCAACATGTGGCCAGAAAAAGGTACCAAAGATGGTGAGGAACTTATACACACCTTGACACTGAGAAACAGTTGAAGGAACTGGACATATTTAGTCTAGGAAATAGAAGCCTATATGGAACAAAAAGTCTTTTGATTTAATTTTTGGACTTACTGTGGAAAACAGATTGATTTATTCTCTAGCTAGTTCAAATAATTTATGGAAAAACACTTCCAATTCAAGGTGAAACATTTATTCATTCATTCATTCATTCATTCATTCATTCAATATTTATGGACCAAATATAATTTTTCTACTATTGTGCTAGGTTCTAAAAGCTAAAGAATTTATCAGCAAACACTGATTTTAAAAATTGTGAACTCTAGGGACACCTGGGTGGCTTAGTCGGTTGAGTGTCTGACTTCAGCTCAGGTCATGATCTCACAGTTTGTGGGTTCAAACCCCACGTCAGGCTCTGTGCTGACAGCTCAGAACCTGAAGCCTGCTTCAGATTCTGTGTCTCGCCCTCTCTCTCCACCCCACCCCTGCTTGTGCTCTGTCTCTCTCCCCCTCAAATAAATAAACATTAAAAAAAATTTTTTTTTAATTGTGAACTCTTACTTGTGGGTCTGTAATCAAACACTATCTGTGAGTGGTAGTATAGAAGTAGAATGTTTGTGTTTCTTATTTTAATGTGCACACAAATCACCTGGGAAACTGAATATCCACAGGTTCTAATGCAGTAGATCTGGGGTGGGGCCTGAGATTGTACATTTCCAGTAAGTTCCCTGTTGATCCAGACGCTGCTGGTCTGTGGGCCATTCTTTGATTTAGCACAGCATTAAGGTCATTGCCTCTCCTATATTCTCTGATTTTAGTGAGAATCAGCGGACCTATTTTGTGTCATCTCAGATGTGATGTGTCATCTTTCAGATAAAGAAACAAAATTACAAGACGTTTTTGGTCAGACATCTGTCACTAGAAGAGTGAGGTTTGGTGCTGCATCCCACTTTGCAACTGCATCCTGGTTAAGCTGTTTTGCCCACCCTTTTAGTATAAATTGCAAGCCATGTGAAAAGAACACACCAGTACACAATCTCCATTCAAAATCTTAGTTCTGAGCTACTCTCCTTGACCTTTGCTCATGTTCATCCCATCCCGTCATAGTCCCATCTTATGCTCTAATTCCCTAGTACTGAAATTTTGTTTGCCCTTCAGAAGTGACATTTAGGGCATTTTTTTTTTTTTCAGGTTCAACCTTGGAGTAGTTCAGCGATGATCTTGGTATCTTCCCTATTACTTTTTACCTACTGTGAGGACCCAGGCTTCTCAGTAAACATTCTTGCCCTTCAGCTCAGAATCAGTCTCCTTAAAACAGTTTCTGCCACTATCCTGAGTAGGAATTGAATACATTGAGGCTATTGAGATCAATTTGCCATCTCAGGTGGCCCAGAATGATTGCAGATTTCCAGAAATTATTAGGAAGGTGGAGTTTATCCAATATAATTTCCAAACACAGTCTATTTTTTTCTGTAAGTGAAAAAGTGTGAGGAGAATACTGATAAAAACTGATACTAGAGATTCATCTAAGTAATGATAGTTACAATCCTTGGGAAGGATGATTCTTCAGAAGATAAACTAAGAGTTTACAAGTTTAGAAATGTATTCCATTTTATAGGCAAATTCTCCAAATTACCTCTTATCAAAAATTCATCCTTAGGTGTTTCCATACAGTTTTAATAAATTTGACTACTAAACTGAATAAAAGACACTAGAAAAACATACAATCATTGAGAGAAACTGGAGTGATTTTAATAAGAATGAGCTAATTTTTAATCAGTCTAAGCAATGTCCTTCAATTTGCAGAATATATTCAAATAGAGCAACCCAGAGGGGTGGCCATTCCCTCTCATATTTATGCCCACCATCTATGAACTATGACAGAGTTTCTTGTCTGAAGACTCCCCTCCCACTAATAACTTGTATTCTGTTATTTGCTATGTATTAGACTTGGTCCCCCCCCCCCCCCGCCAAAAAAAATTCAAAGCTGTTACAGGTAAAGCCTTTGTTTGATTCTTCCTTTGAATTTTCCTCAGCACTGGGCAGTAAACAATACTTATTGTTTTATTATTAAAGATGTTAAAACAAATTATTTTACCTGCAAGAGATATTACATCTGCTTTCCATTTGGTAAGAAGTGACTCACTTGGAACTGGTGCTCAGGGGGCAGAAAATTGTAAATATGGCAGAGACATTTTGGACTACTGTTTTGAGTTCTAGAAAAAAAGGCAAGGCAAAGATTCTCTGGGACAAATGTGTGCAGTCAACTGGGTTAGAGGAAGGAGCCTGGGCAGGGTCTTTACTGTCATTCCACCATATTGCCTGTGGTATCCACTGCTTCAAAACTACTATGACCCCTACTTGCACATAAAAACAAAAGGGTGTGAGGACACCTTGCTACTAAGGCGTTCAAGAAGAAAGACAGGTTTGTGTCTTATATGTACCATGTTTGTGTGGTGATCATTTGAAATACTTCAAAATCTGTAAGGATTTGTGACCCTGTAAGGAATCAGTAGCCATGTGCTTTCCTGTTTCTCTTTTCAGAACAAAGTTGTGTCATTCTCCTTCCCCATCTTTTTCTTCTGTGGGTCCTCAGCCCATGCCTTAAAAAAAATGTTTGTTTATTTATTTTGAAAGAGAGAGAGAAAGAGTACATATGAGTGGCGTAGGGGCAGAGAGAGAGGGAGAGAGAGAATCCCAAGCAGGCTCCACATTCTGCTCAGCTGTTGTCTCCCACAACTGTGAGATCATGACTTGGGCTGAAATCAAGAACTAGATACTTAACCAACTGAGCCACCCAAGTGCTTCTTAGCCTGTGCCTTTATGTGAGCCTTGGGCTCCATGGCATATCTGTGTCAACTTGGCCAGGCCACTGGGTGCCAATATTTGGCCAAACATTACTCTGGATAATGTTCACTCTTCCTGTATCAACTTGACTGGACTACCCTATGCAGATATTTGGCCAAACATTATTCTGGATGTTTCTGTGAGAGTTTTTTTGGATAAGATTTAAGTTGGTGGACTTTGAGTAAAGCAGATTACCCTCCATAGTGTAGGTGGGCCTCAATCAATCAGTTGAAGACCTGATTAGAACAAAAGACTGACCTCCCCGAAGCAAGAGAGAATTCTGCTGCCGAAGCCTTTGGACTTAAACTATAATGTCAACTTTCCCTGTTCTCCAGTCCAATGACCCACTCTGCTGATTCTGGCAGCCTCCATAATCACTTGAGTCAATTTCTTAAAATCTCTCTCTCTCTTTCTCTTTTTCTCTCCATACATACACACTCTCTCACCTCCTATTGGTTCTGTTTCTTTGGAAAACCCTCACAAATATAGGCTTCTTTCACTGTGACATTTAGAAGTTTGCCCTTTCTCACATAATCACAATGGCCACAAACCATTAAAAGAAACTCAAACGATCAAATGAAGAAGGTACTGACATGAAAGTAGCCTATCCTCAGTTTCCAAACAGACTGCAGCACAGTGCAGATAAAGGAAACAAACAGCTGGATAAACTGGAAAACTTCCAGTATTTTCTCCACTGTGACAGAAAACTTCTTAGACAAGCCTCTGTATTTCAGGAGTTAAACTTCCACTTCTTCTGTCAGGACATGAAGACTGTTCTGTTGAACTTGGTAAGAAATGGATGATTGAAGGGGGTAGGCTGTTCAGTTAATAAGGATGTCAGGGAATACTGGGGTCCCAGAGCTTTTAAAATGGAGAATATAGAACTGAAAAAGTGAGCAACAGCAATCAGATGGAAGAAGGTCCTAATTTTAAGACAGAAGCAACAGAAGCTATAAGCATGCTTCATAGGAAACCTGGAAATTCACTGGTGAATCTCAGCCACGGCATTCTACTCTACTTTCTTTAATTTGATCTCTGTCCACCGCTAGAGAGCAAGGGTGATATTTGTTCATGTTTACAGGCCATAGCATGCAATCATTTTTCCAGTTCCCCACTGTCTAAAAACAATTGTTTCTCCGACAAAGACCATTATTGACTATAAAAATTCAGCAACAGAGAAAAGAATAAATTTCAAACAGTTGTACTTTTTTGATGAGTAATGTATAGAAAGATTTCCTCTACAAAGTAGGAGGTCTCTTCATAATCTTTAAGTGGATCTTGGACAGTTTCTCAGCAAGTGTATTTCATATCTTCACAGTTTCAAAAACCATGAAATCCTTAGTCTTCCAACTGCTGACTTCGAATTTGTCTGTAATTCAACACATCTGTGATTATCTCTGGACAGGGAAAACAATAAAAGAAGTGAAACCACTGAAAATTCCACTTACACTCCCAAGGGCCCTTACAACTTGCAACTTGTCCTAGTACCTCTCCTTTCCCCATCCTTTTTTTTTTTTTGTCTCCCAAACAGTGATAAGCCCAAGGTTACATATTATCCACAGTTTTCAAATCAATATTACCTTATATCACTATTGCTGCACAGTTTAGGGCTTTGCGGCTAGCTACCATGACAATAGATGCACAGCCTGGAACCAGTTTTAGTTAATTAGAGTCAATCAATCCAAACTTTGCTAACTTACTCATGTGAAACAATAGTATAATGAACCAAAGTCGGCAAGATGATTGGGAAACACAAATTATTGCACCCTGATAAATTAAATGTGACTATTACAAAACCTTCTTTCTAAATGAACACTCAGGGAAGGAATATGAGTCTTTAATATAATTAAGAATACAGGGAAAATAAACCTAAAGGAGCTATTAAAAACTCCACCTTTTTTTGTTTTTAAGGAAGAAAAATAAAGGTTGTGTTATGGAAAGATCTTGTGGCATCTTTATGTATTAATTTGGGAAAATAACTTCCTGTTGGTTCTGGTCCTTGGATAGAGTAGGCAGAAAAGCAGGAAATACATATATGGGGATGCCAGAACCACGGCAGGGTGGTGAAAGAGCAAAAGGGGAGAGACAGGCCTAAACCTCTGTGTCTGTGTGTGCACAGTGTTAAGAGTGCGGGTTTATGTGACCCAGGGGTCGGTGCTTTGGGTAATGTATGGAATTGAATGGAAGCATTTCCCTAGAACTCTGGCAGATCTGATGTGCTATCATTGGTGTTTGTGGCACACATGCTGAACCCAAGGGCTGCAGTAGACTAAGTAAAATATACAGCCATTTTACACATGTAATTGATAGAAGACAAACCCAAGATTCAACCTTCCAGTAGCCAAACATTGCTGTTGCTTTACCCCAGGGTAACCTGTGAATCCTATCAGAACTGTTACTTGGGTTAAAAAAAAACATGTTGATGGTTAAACGGGGACTAAAAGAACTTTTGCAATGGAAATTGATAGGAAGATAGTAGATGCCCCATTTGGGAAGCAAAAAGAAACTGGAAAGGAGATTGAGGAGGGTAGAGAAAGGAAAACAATGCAGAAGGATAACTTTTAAAACAAGATTCATCTGTCTCACCTTAAGCTAAAAGTGGTCCAGTTATTGGCTGTTGGCGGTGAAACAGCTCACATAAAAACTTTGTAAGAGGCAGAATCAAAGAGCTCTCACCTGAAGTTTGAACACCTGGGTTGGCGGGGGGTGGGGGGGGTCCTCTCCCAGCCAGTTAAATGATCTATTTGACCTCTGTTTCCTTATCTGCAAAATGGGGTGTTGAGGTAGATCATCACTGAAGAAGCTTCCAACTCAAAATATCCCAACTGCTGGTACAATTTCAAGAAAAGTTTTTAATAATTTACTTATAATGACACATGTTAACTACCATTATAAACTGAATGTCTCCTAACTCAAAAGTTGAAAACTAACCCCCAGTGTAATGGTATTAGGAGGTGAAGCCTTTGGGAGATGCTTAGGTTTTGCAGGTAGAGCCCTCATTAATGAGATTAGTGCCCAAATAGAAGAGGCCTCAAAGAGCTCTCTCATCCATTCCACTATGTGAGGACACAGGAATCCATAAACACAGAAGGAAACTCTTACCAGACACTGAATTTGCTGGCACTTTGATCTTGGACTTCCCAGCCTCCAGAACTGTGAGAAATAAATGCTTGTTGTTGAAGTCACCCAGTCTACAGTACTTCTGTGACAACAGCCCAAATGAGCCAAGACAACTACTGAGCTACTTTGTTACCTTCTGTCCCATAGTCAGGCAGACCCGGGCAAATGCCAAAGATGCTTAGTGCAGTTCCTAAAGGCATCATATGTCTTTACATATTGCTTTACACTGAGCTCTCACCTGTTTTCTCATACTCTTAAATAACAGCCAACTTGCAGTCTTTATACAGTTCTTATATGTCAGTCTAAGCTCATATACATTTTATTGTCACTTACCAAGGGCATAAACAGAGCCTGTCTTAAAGGGGGTTTAAAGGTTGGCCCTGCATCCATGGTGAGACTTGGTATCTGTACCTTGCTGGGCTGGTGGGAGACAGCTTTTGTTTAATTTTCCTTATTCTTTAAAGGCAGTTGGTACAATGATAAAGTGACTCACTCTTCCTCATGTCATGAATGAATTGTCAAATAATTTGAAGCTTCTAGAAGACAGGAAATAGAAGTTATATGGCTTTCAGTGTCCTATAATGTCTAACACAGTGTTTCAGCTACAGACGGGCTTAATCAATAGCTATTAGATGATGGATATATGCATAGATGAAAGAATAGACTGCAGGTGGATGGGGAATAAACATATGAATAAACGGAAAGTCAATATAAACACTGGCATATAGTTGATATTTCCTTGCATTTGGAAAACTTAATGTCCTTATATTTAGCGACTAATTTTGGGAAATGGCAATATGACAGAATTCTACACATTTTTATATGCATTTAACATATTCATACTCATTTAACTACTAAAAAAAATGTAACTAAAAGATAACAAAGTAATTTTTAACATCTCAACGATGTGTGATGTGACTGATTTAATCCCACCTACCATATCTCAGATTCAAATCCTATCCTTAACAGTGAAATGAATTCAAACCAAGGGTTTACTTTCCAGATATATAGTTTTTATCTATAACTGAAATCTCACAAAACCAGTTGCTTCTCCCCAAACCACATAAAAACCACAAAGTATTTCATTGGCCATGACACCGCCAATTGGTGATGAAAAATTTGCTTGTACTTTTGACATTTCTGTGTAAAACAACAGCTGCTTCACTCACTTGGAAGCAGCCTTTTTCCCCCACTGGGGATTCTTATCCCCAGTGGAGGTGGGTGGGCATCTTGCTGGCAATGTTGCATGCATACAGAGATTCTTAGATACTCCATAGCTGACAGCTAAAATGAACTCATTCTGTGAAGGATATGTTTTCCGGTGGAAGACAGCCAGACCTGCTTTCCTTTGGGGAATAGAGTATGAGGGGTACCATGGCCCTGTTCTCATCATAGTGAGTCTAACACCCACAGTCACATGGGGCCAACCATGTACATTGTAGAAACCAAAGGCTAATACTTTAAATTCATCTTAACTACCAGAAGGAAACTTCTAGGTCAAAAATGAGCAGACAGTTTAAAGCAGAAATGTACCTGTAAATTTACTGGGTCCTCCTCTTTCCCTCCTATCATCACCACCATAAATACCATCATTATTATTCTCTCATTTGCCCTACATTCTTACGTTTCCAAGTTCCTGAAACTTGAATATTGTTTGTGCCCTTTTCCTCTGCCCCCCCCTTCTTTTATTGCAAGTACCTTAAATCATACATTTAATGAACACCCTCATTTCTTGTGCTCCTAAAATTCAACCCAAGGGAAGAAATGAGATGAGTTTCATTTAGGCACATAACCTCAAAAGGTCAAGCCCTTAGAAGGTGGCCGTCATTCTGATGTATTCTATACTAATTATTTTGGCCCAGATCCCGCTGGTTGTTTTCCCACCGTCATCACAACCCACCTTGTGAATGGCACTTCCTTACTCATTAGCTCCACGCCTATCATGCAGAGTTTCAGTGCAAATCTGAGACTAGGTCTGCATGAACTCAGGATATTCCCCTAGAGCATGGGATGCAACTAGGAGTCAGAAGGCTCCACTTTATGTACTGCTGCCACTATGTAGTGGATCTGCTAAGCTCACAGAGTTGTCATAAGGATGAAAGTACTTATTTAAAGGGCACAGGGATTTGTTAATGTTGGCTATGGCAATTCATAGTAGCATAGAAAGAACTCTGAGTGTGGAGATTTCAAGTCTGTCTTCAGCCACTTGTTAACTATGTGACATCACTTAACCTCTCTGAACTTCATTATCAGTATCTATAAAATGATAACATGATTTGAGTGATATGAATGTGCGTATGTATGTGTATATACACACATATATAGAAATACAAACCATGACACTTCTCTGACTTTTCTGAGTGGCTATTTCAGAAAGGCATGGGAAGTGGCTGAGTACCTGACTCCGGTCCTCAAGGAATCAAAGTTTGGGGGAACAGGTGTTATCAACCCAGAAGAGTTTGTGGCAAGCTGGAGAGCACTTAGCCCACCACTGTCCAACACGGTAATGGGCTACAGGGGAAGAGTTGAAAGTGAAGGCATACCTACCAACAGGCAAACAATTTTGGGGTCACCAAAAATGTGCCATGCTACAATACAAGCGGTGCAAATAGATGGAATATTCACCTGACTTGGAAGCTATCATTGAAGAAGATGATGGTGATGGGGGATGGGTAGCTACATGTCATAACACAGGTATTGCAGGAATTACTGAAGCAGTTAAGGAGATTACATTGGAAAGCAAGGACAGCATAGAACTTCAAGATCGCTCAGTAGGATTGAAGAGGAGGAAGAGGAAGATGAAGGAGAAGCTTCAGATATGGAAGAATGGGAAGAAAGTGGATTGTGGGAAACAGATGAAGCTTCCCTAGACACAAGGAAAATAGTAGAATTAGCTTGTGAAACCAAAACTGATGCTGCCAACCCGAACTTACGACCAGACACCATGACTATGGTTGTTCAGCTATGATGAGCAAAGGTAGCCTTTAACAGTCGAACACATGTGTGAAGACATCACTCAGCATCAGGTGAAGAAAACAGTGACCATTGAAAATCAGCCTCATCTCCCACCACCTCCTATGTGTTCAGTTCACCCGTGCAGGCATACTGAGGCAATGAGGAAATCGTTAAGACCGTTGCAGGAGGGGAGAACTTGGTGTTCATACACATTTTCTTATTCTCTTGAAATTTGTACAGTCTGTCATTCCAACAGAATATGGCTACACAAGACCCTTCACAATGTAAGGAGAGAGCATAGGGTCTATCCTAATTATTCATTCTATTTTTTAAAGAATTAATGCATAGATGTGACCATTGACCATATTCACCAATATGTACAATGTCTCTAATAAAGGGACTTATGTGTTTATGCATTAAATTTTAAGAGTTCCACCAAACGGCTATTTCACTGATGATCTGTGTTAAACAATTTAAGAATGTCTTTGATAATCTTCTAATAATTTCTGTATTGCTGACCTCCAGAATAATGGAGAAAGTCTCATACTTGCCAGCACTAGTACAATGCAAAACATATAATAACTGTCATTAAAATGTAGCCAACAATACATAGCAAAAATCCAAAACATGTGACTACATGGTAATATATAAAAACAAACCAAAAAAAACCTTTCTTTTTTCATTTCTTAGAGAACATCTAATATTGTTCTTTCTCTCCCATGATCTATATTATGATCCAGAGAAGCTCTTTATTACTCTAATTTTTATTAATAGCCCACATTTCCTCTATAAGCCCATCATCCCTAAGTTTTTGTTTCCATGTTGATTTCTGTTCTGATTCTTATAATTTTATATCCAGTTCCTCTTTATATCTCTATTTGGATGTTTCACAGCTTCCTCAAACACCACAGTTCCAAAATCTGCACTTATCATGTTTCCTTGCCAAACTATTCCTCCTCAAGTGTTTCTACTGCAACAATTGGCCAAATATCCACTCATACGCATGTGACAGAAATCTTGCAGTCATTCTTGACAACTCCCTACCCCTCATGCGCCCTATTTGCTGATTATTCTTTTAAAATGTGTCTCTAATTTATCAATTTCCCTCTACTCATTTCCACTATCAACGATACCCGTGTGAACCATCCATGCCTCTTTCTTTTCTTTCTACACTGAACTTGGCCCTTTGCCAAGCTGTTCAAACTCAAACTTGAATGTCATTTCTCTTCTTAAACCTCCCATGAATGCTACTTTTTAAGAATAAACCATCCTATGACTAGCACCTCTGGGTTTTTTATATATAAAGGGGTAAGTTTGAGGGAGTGGGGTGGCTTTCTAGTGGAAGGAAGGGAGGAAACTTCTCTTGGAGATGCATTGGCATGGGATATGTTACCCCTGGCCTCATCCACTGTCACATCTCTCTCATGGCCACTGATCCCTCGAAAGCACTGATTCCTGCCCAACTTCTTATCGCACCTTATGTCTTGCTTCCCCTCCCTCACTGCATTGGAGCCTCATTGCCCCGCTCCGCCTTTGCCTTCTTCAAATGTACCAAGTTCATATGCACGTTTGCTGCTTTTCCCTCTGCCCATACCCTTCCTTATGCCACCCTTCTTCTAAATTCCCTGTCCTCCCCACCCTCACCATCTTTCTAGTTTCTGTTTAATTATCGGTTCTTCAGTGAAGGTATCCTCTCTCTAGGTCAGATTCTCCTCTTGAATGCTGTCAAGTACCTGAACTTGTCAGTTGTAATACTTACCACAGCTGTAGTGACATGATGTTTAGAAAGCCTTTTGTTTGAAGTCCACCTCACTCATTATGGTCTACATCCAGGAGTGCAGGAGCCAAGTCAGTCTGGTTCATCCCTGAACCCTCAGTGTCTAACGTAGAACTGGGCACATAGCAGGTGCTCTGTACAAATTTGTTGAATAAAGAAATTACTGAGTCTATTTAGACCACCCTTTTCAAACTCCCTATCAGTTCTCAAAAAAGACCAATAATTTTAAATGTAGGTGGTATCTCTTAAGGACAGTAAATGAAACACTCCTTCCAATGTCAGATTTCCTAATTGTTTATTAAACTGAGAAAGGGACCTGTTCTTCAGATCTCACACCATAGAATTTTTTGGAATATAAAAAAATATTTACTTTTAAAAATGTTTTAAAATTTAAATGCTTCTCATTGTTTAAGAATCCTCTAATTCTATGTAAGTGATCAATAGTCCAAATTTATTAAATTGTAGGTATCATTTTCTAACTTTTCCTGGAAGTTTGATTTTACTTAAATCCTCTTGCAATTATTCAGTTCCAAACATTTATTAAATACCTATTACGTGCCCAAAACTCAGCTATGTGCTGTAAATGGAAGATAGCATTTTTTGAGGAGCTCATACTCTGGTAGAGTAAACCAATAAATAAATACATTCACACACACACCCCTGTAAGATAGTTAATAAGAGATACTAAGATAACTACGTATATGGCGCTGTGGTCACGTAAAAGACAACTGCAGATCAGAGATATTCACAAAGAAGGGGAAGCATTGGGGCTGCTCTTGTGTACGAATGGAAAGTTACCAAAGAGTGATTTCCTCCAGTCATTCAGGAAGAAAAATCACAGCAGGAGTGAAGGCATGAGATGGTTCACACATTTAACTATTGCCCTGCAGGATTCAGGCTCAGTAAACAGTCCTGCCTCCTTTATGAAACACTTCTCCATGTCCGTGGTGAGCAACTCTCCTGAAATCTAACATCAAATTCATTTGATTCTCAAACTAGTTGATCTCATGAACGGCCAATCCCTATTTCTTTCTGGACACCTATCACTATGTGCAACTTCCCAGCAGTCAAAAAATACAGACGCCTCCTCCTGTAGAGATATACTTTAATGATCCATCAGTGACTGTACTATAACTCATTCATAAAACCCCAAAGCATTAAAAGCTCCATCTTCATTATTACCAGATGTCTTACAGGCACCTAAGTCAACACTTCAAAATGACTCCCTGCAAGTTTGCAAGACCCAGTGTTTCTTCAAGGACATCCAAGAATACATTTCCTGAAAGGAATCTGCTGGAAGCTGCCTAGCATAACCGAAAAAATGCTTTTTAATATTAAGAACCCTGTATTTCTCACATTCTACTACTTCCATCCTGGAAATAAAAATGTTTCCAAAGGACTTAGTTGGAAAAGGAGAGAATCAATTTCTTCCAAAGATTATAGCACTTCCAAGCACTTAAGGGTCTCTCTCCCTCCCTTTGTCTCTGGATGGATAGATGGAAAAATTAGAGGTGGATAGATAGATGTAGTGCTATAGACAGCAATAGAGATAGAAAGAAAGGTAGACATCATCCTTCAGAAAGCTGTTTTTTTTTTTTTTTTCATCATGAATAAAATGCAGAAGAATTGGTTTGGGCCTCAAAAGAAAGAATTTTTAAACACATTTATTTCCTTATAAAATTAAAACGCCATTAAAAATTAACTGCCAGAATTAAATCCATGAAACCTTTAAGAGCAGCAGGCATATGGTCTGAGAGAAGCCTGCCTCCGCTCTCCCACCCATCATAGGGTCCCAGCTGAGAGAAAGAAGAGACCATCTGAGTCCCAGCTACGTAGAGATCCTAACAGACCTCTGCCACTGACTTTTCAGTTGACTTTATTCCACATGTCCCCAAAGAAAAGTCTTCCCTTTTAAAAATCATTTAATTTGTATATTTAAGACCGCTTAGAAATATGCTTTTGTCAAGAATGCTGCTGAGAAGAAAAAAAAAAAAAAAGACAACTCTTTTGAGACTGCAAGTTTCCTGCAGCTTGAGCCGGCCACACACACTCAGCAGTAACCATGGACCGGAGAAGCCTGGACTTGAACGGATGCCTTGATTCCAAAAGGGCCCTAAGTGACGAATCCCGTTCATACGTTCCCCAACACCAATTTCTCCCCTTCTGAAGTCGTCACGGGGCTTCATGACTTTCACTCTGGTCTGTTTTACCTTTAAAACGTTGCATTTGCAAACAGTTTATTTTTTCGTCAGCTGTAATCAGTTTTTGAATTCTGTTGTGTTTTATTTATTTTTTTTTTTTTTATCCAAGTATGGTTCTCATGGTGTAGTAAATGACATTAGGCTTTTGTAAATTCTTGCAGAATATAACAGATCATTGGTTTTATAACACAGTCGCTGCTTTTGCATTCTGATGAGATTATTAGTAGCAGCCTAGAATACAACATCCTCGCATACTGTTAGTTAAAAAAAAATAAAAGTTTACTAAATGGTCTCTTGTCAACTGTATCTGAAAATCATTATAGTTTCTGTGTTTCCTCTACATGAAGGGGCTCTTCAGCAAGCTGGTGGGTTATGTCAACACGAGGTTACAAAATTATTATCCCGGCTCTGTCTGTTTCAGTGGGGCTTACGCCATGCATTAGCATTCCTATTGTAAATCTCGGGGGCTTAGGTATTTGTACATCAGGTGTAGAACCATTGCAGTGTTCGCACAGAGGATGTTCAAAGCCAGTCGGCCTAGTGGTAGCTTTCACTGGGAACAATTTCTGAGGGGGGGAAGAAACACACTGGGGCTTTTCCGATTTGCCATCTCTCCATAACATAGATTAGCCCTTTGGGGTGTTCTGTGGCCTCCTGTAGAGAGATTTAAAATCCATTCTATTAATAAAATTAAGTGTTTTTCCCTCTTGGGCCCATAGTCTATAATGCAAATGAGCTACGTGTGATATTTAAGGGGCAAATGGTCCTCCACGCACTGCAGCGTGGCGGCGGCGCGGAAGCAAGAAGCGGGAGACGTGCGAGCGGAAGTGCCTGGCACAGACCAGGGAGCAAAACGTTCCCTTCCGTGTGTGCGTTCCCTTTTCAGGGCTGAAACAATGACATTTGAAAATTGCCTCTTGCATGTGCACCTTACCTTTCTCTCCATACCACTCTACCCACGCATATCTGCTCTCTGCGTTAAGATCATGACATTCTGGGCTTCAAATTGATACAATGCCAAATAAAAAGCTATCCTGTGAGCGGTAATGGTTCTCTAGAAGTCACGGCATTCCACATAGTCAATAATATAAATTTTTAAATGGGTAAATGCATGCTAAAATGAGAGATCTGATTTGCTTCAGTAGTTCTGGCCTCTGAGACACATAATACAGTGTTTTAAAAAACTGCTTGCATCTAGTTTGCATTTTACCTGAAAATGGGAATAATAAGAATGATGAATTTTGTAAAAACTTCACATTCTGTTTTGAAATCTCCCCTCCCCCATGAAAACTTCAAAAGCGAATCAATTTCTCCCTCTTCTTTGGCTTTTTCTTTTCTTTCTTTCTTTTTTTTTTTTTTTCAGTTTCTGGGTGTATCTTTGTTTTATTAACCCTTTAATATTGAATAATGTTTAAAATTAAGATTATTCTCTTTGGAATTGTAAGCATATTCTTCCTATTCTTTTGATTTAGCTGTGTTTAGCTAGGGACACTCCCCATCAGGTTTATTTATCATTCATATTTAAGAATGCAAATTCTTCTTGACAATGCAAGTTCTTTTCAAAAATATTTACTCATGAGTGACTATCACTTGTTTTATTAAAAAGTTCATGTAAATGGAAGACTAAAATAATCAAATAAAAAACAACTCCCACGGATCAAGATTTCAGGACAAGGTCCAAACCTCTCCCTTCAGCTGAGCTGCAGAAACTGTGCTAGGTACTAGGGCCAAGGAGACCAATATGAGGAACTAAAGTTGGTTGCAATCTAATGGGCAAGTAAAAAAAGCCCAAAATATATGAAATGCTCTATGGTATATAATCAGAAAGTATATTTTTCCTGAAAATCAGTATGATCCAGAACGTCACTGTGGACCATCACACATTCAGGGCAGAAGCAGTCCTCCTCACCCAGAGATAACAAAGCTCAAGCTCTAAATCTAAACAGATAAGGGTTTATATCGTGCCTCCCATACTTGCTGTGTGATTTAGACCAAGATAATTAATTAACTTCACTTTGTGTTTTTCTTCTGTGAAAATGGAGCCATATTCAGTTCTCTATTCAGGTCTGGTAAATATGTTCTTTTAGTTCATTTTGCTCTCTCCTTATTTATAAAATTAAATAACAGATTATGAGGGTGATGAATTTGATCAAAAGTATTCACATATCTGTTTACCTGTAGAAGTGGAAGTTTGTTCCGTTCATTGAATGCAGTGTGTCCTCAGAAACATCATGTGACTGCTCGGAAAATCTGTGCCGTTTTACCCTGGAGCTGTGGTCTCTTTTTTTTTTTTTTTTTTTTCTGTGTGAATGAGTACATTGTGCTGTTTTCCTAGGTGCCCATCAGCATAGGAAAATCAGAGTGGTCTCCAACGAACAGCCAGGGTTGTGAGCCAAGGCCCCTGATCTCTGCATTGACCCAGGCTTCATGTGTCAGTCTTGTGCTGGGACCCTCTCCGCTGATCTGTCCTCCTGCAACCCTAATGCCAAGCCTTCCTATCTCTCCTACTCCTGGTTAGAATATGTTTCCTTCCTTTCCTGGTCCATTGGGGCTGTTATAACAATACCATGGATTGGGTGGCTTATAAACAGCATTTATTTCTCCCAGTTTTGGAGGCTGGAAGTCCATTATCAAGGCACCAGCAGATTCAGAGTCTTATGAGGACCTGCTTTCTGGTTCATAAATGCTTTCTTCTACTGTGTCCTCACATGGCAGAAGGGGTAAGGGAGCTCTCTGGGGCTTCCTTTATAAGAGCACTAATACCATTCGTGAACGGTCCACTCTCATGATCTAATCACTTCATGCAGGCCCCACCTCCTAAGGCTACCTCACTGGGGATTCCGTTTCA
Organism: Panthera pardus; assembly: GCF_024362965.1. Lineage (NCBI taxonomy): Eukaryota > Metazoa > Chordata > Mammalia > Carnivora > Felidae > Panthera > Panthera pardus. The sequence goes on along the minus strand of NW_026526710.1, from coordinate 48,944,043 downwards.
TTATGTGAATTTTGGGGGAACACAAACATACACTCAATAGCACCTCCTTTCACTTAACCATCACAACACACACACCACATTCCACATACACACAGTCAACCCTTCTCATGAAAATTCTTTAGAAACATTGATTCAATAAATATGTTTTTTTAATGCTTATTTATTTATTTTGAGAGAGAAAGAGGTAGAGAGCAAGCAGGGGAGGGGCAGAGAGAGAAGGAGAGAGAGAATCCCAAGCAGGCCCTGTACTGTCAGCACAGATCCTGATGTGGGACTTGAACTCATGAACCATGAGATCATGACCTGACCCAAAACCAAGAGCTTGACATTTAGCTAACCGAGCCACCCAGAAACCCCAACAAATATGTTTTATGTGCTTCTATGTGCCAGGCACTGTGCTAGGCAACAGGCATATAAATTAAATAAGAACAAACTTGGCCTTGAGAACACTGACTTCATCCCATACAACAGAAGACAGCAGACAAATAAGTGAATAGACAACCAAAATATTTTGAGACTATGATTAGTACTTTGAAGGAAATAAAGAGGGTGCTGTACCAGCAGATAACAACATTTACTCCAAAGGCGTGGACACAGAAACCCTTTCTTTCTGAGGAAAAGATATTCAAAAAAAGACCTAAAGATTGAGGAGAAGCCAAGCAAGTGAAGAGCTAGAGGGAAAGTCTTTTCAAAAAATTTTTTAACATTTATTTATTTTTGAGAGAGAGAGAAAGACAAGAATGCACGTGGGGGGAGGGGTAGAGAGAGGGAAACACAGAATCCGAAGCAGGCTCCAGCCTCTGAGGTGTCCGCACAGAGCCTGACAAGGTGCTTAAACCCACAGACTACACGATCATGACCTGAGCCGGAGTCAGAGGCTTAACAGACTGTCACCCAAGCACCCGGAGGGAAAAATCTTCTCAGAATGGAGGCAGAGCCAGTACAAAATCCTGGAGTAGGGGAGCGAAATGAAAAAGTTTCATGAGCCCCCTAAGATTCAGTGCAGCTGCCGGAGCTGGAGACAGGTACTTAAGACCCAGAACACGCAGGGTTTTACAGACCTTGGGGGATGGAGGGGAGAGTTGTGTCATGTCTTAAACACAACAGAAAACAAATGCAGGTGGTTAAACAGCATGGAGACCTGCTCCAATTTTTCAAAGGAGAACTCCACAGTTTGAGTGAAAAGGGGAGCATAGGAAAATCAGACTTATAGGAAGGAGTTCAGTTTGGAGGTTGTAGGAGCTTTCCAGAAACTAGGATGTGAACTGGGGTTGAGGCAGGAGGTGGAATTAGGGTTGCAAAGATCGAATTGATCCGGGATATATGGATGTAGAACCTAAAAAAAAAAAAAAAACTGAATGACAAATTTGGGCGAAGGAGTGGAGGGGAGAAGGGAAAGCAAGAGATGAAAGAAATGAAGCCTCTCCTGATGACTTGGGACTCCTGGACGGATACCTGAGTAAACAACATATTTCCTAAGATGAGGGAGACTAGGGAGGGACGGTTTCAGGAGATACTGACAGTGAGCACGTAAACTTTGAAATGGCTGTGGGAATTCATGTGGAGATGTCAAGAGGGCACTACCCATCAGGGTTCTGTGTGTTCCACCTACCTGTTCACCAACACGCCAAACTGATTACATCAGAAAACTTAAAAGTAACCGCTTAGGTGACAATATGACCCCGTATAGCATCTCTTTGGTGTGTTGGCTAAGCATGATTTTCATATGTCAGGATGGCTCATTACTGTCAGGGCCAACACACTGTATTAAATGCTTATCATGAAGCTCAGGATAAGGAATGTCTAGCTGGGAGATGATTGCAAAAGGCTGAAGGATGTCAGTGCCAAATCTGTAGATCAATGAGGAGGTCTCATGACCTAGAATCTGAAAAATGAGAGGAACCCAGCCATCTGGAGAGAGGTGACATGGTCAATGTCTAGTGTGCATTGGTAAATACTATGAAAATGGTCTCACCAGGTTCCAGAAATGTCAAACCAAAGATATTTTCCCTGTAATATGGATCAAATGGTGCTGCATAGGGGAAACTGTTGGGGGGGGGGGGGTAGGGAGGAGATGGGGAGGGAAATTCCACAATCACATCCTTGATTCTTATAAAAGAAGAACATCGCCACATGCAAATTTTATCAAAGAAAACTATAAAATGTTGCAGAACCATTCCTTTCAAATGAATATAAGATGCTAATTGGTGATGTATGTAGTCCCAGAGATGCTTGACATGCAAGGAGTGAGTGAAGTAAGACAAAGCATTTGTGTGGGCCATCTGGAAGGGCATACCACACTCCTGCATGTGATGAGAAAGTGGAATTAAACAGAAACTTTGGAAACCAAGGTCTAAATATGCACAGCTGCGGGTGCTTCTATCTTTTTCACGTACCGAGACCCTGGCGAGAAACCCCTCCATGCGCCTAGAGATCGTGGCGACCAAATGAAACAGAACCCGACTCTCCCCTGCACCGCGAGGATTATCACCACCCCTTGCGCAATCCGGCATCCCTACAGCTTTCCCAAGCACGCAGATTGAGTTCCTCGGGGACTTTACATGTAGAATTTAAAGCTTTGCCCCGGCTCACTCTCGAAAGCAGGTATTTGATCTCGCGTGTAACAGACGTACAGAGTATTTAGATTTCCAGGATGAAGACGCTTCCTACACGCACACGCACAAATAATTTCCACGAACACTAAACAGCATCTACAAAATGGACATACTTGTTTGCTCTATAACTGCCTGAGAGAATTTTTTTGAAATAGGCACCAAAAGAACAAAAGTGAAAAGTGTGATGTTTTTATTCATTTCAGCTTATGAATTGAATTTTCAAAAATTAACCTTGAGGGTAACATTTCCTCCTTGGGATAAAAGTTTGCCTAACTGTTGTACAAAGAAATGTCTCAGTCTCTAAGGAGAACTAGTCAAATTTTGAAACACTATTTGATAGGAAAGAACTGGCCTCTAATACTTGAAAATGGGCCATAAAATCCGGTGATCCATTTTTTTAAATTAATGATTTGGTTTTTGGTGAGGAAGCACAGGCAGTACGCAGTGTTGAGAGAGACAGCAAGGAAGAGAGCAATTCAACAGCACCGAGATCCCCCAAACTGAGTTGTTTAGATGCTCAGCCCTGTGTTCTGCACTCCAAGGCGGGGTTTTCTTCTGAACTCTTGTCATTTACATCCTTGTTCTGAAAAGTTTCAAGATTTCTTCAGCCCACAGCTGGTTAAAAGACAAACGAACCCAAAGCACAAATACAAACACCTGGGAAATTGCATCTCTGCGATCAATCTACCTCTTCTTAAATACATTTTGTTTGTTTGCCTATCTGAGTGTAAGCCCCAAGGCAAGAACTGTGTCTTTTTAATGTCTTCTGCGGCACCAAGCATATTGTAAAAGCTGAGGCAGTGATAAACAATAATAATAATGCCATTCAAAGGGAATGCTGACTCAAATAGCATGAGTTTAAGCCTAATGGTTTAGACACTTGGAGTTGAGAAAAGATATGGCACTCGAGCCAATTTGTATAATCCAAATCTGCTTCCAAAACCTGAATCATTCGCTTCTCTGTTTGGCTTGCACATTTTTAAAACTGTGACAATGAAAGTAGTCTTTGCCGCCCACTCTCCCTCAAAAAGAAAGAAAGAAAGAAAGAAAGAAAGAAAGAAAGAAAGAAAGAAAGAAAGAAAGACACAAGTGTCCTAAAGCAAAAATGTATTCAAATATTTACTAAGACCAACTGTATTCATAGTATAACAGGCATTAAAGACACAAAGGTGGACAAAACACACCTCCCACTCTCTCAGATCTCGTAATTCATAGGTAGATCGTGAAAGAGTTAAGAGAAGGGGGAACTAGGAGACTTTTTAAAATGCATGTGTGAAAAACCATGCCCTGTAGATCATAATGAAATGTACTCATTTGAAATGGATGGTCTATTCCTAAGAACATAGCTGCATGGGTCAGCTCTTTGGAGGGAAAATGCAAGACTGATTTTTCTGCACTCAGGGAGTAGGGACTGACTGAAGAATATGCTGAGAGCCTTCTTCACTCACCCACTTCAGTTACTGCAAGGTTCACGAACAATGAAGTTCCTACCAGTGAAGTGTCCACTTCCTCTGGATAAAGGCTTCGAGTTGGCAGAAGACATCTCCTTAATACAAGTCTAAGAGTGGCTCTACCTTAAAAATATTCACCTCCTACCTACACAGTCATCTGAACTGTTTATCAGATGAGCGATCTGCCATTTTTCCAGAGTTGGAACCTGAAAGAATAAGACAGGATGCATGGGCTTTGAAGGAGCAAATAGTGGGATGTGGGAGCCTCAGGGCGAGGCACACAGTTGTAAGAACACTGAAGAACACGACACTGAAAAGAAGCAAAGAGATGCTTTAAGAATGGGATTTAGGAGGGCACCTGGGTGGTTCAGTCGGTTAAGTGTCCGACTCTTGGTTTCAGCTCGGGTCATGATCTCACAGTTCATGAGTTCGAGTCCCACATCAGGCTCCGTGCTGACAGTGTGGGCCTGCTTGGGATTCTCTCTCTCCCTCTCTCTCTGTCTCTCTCTCAAAAAAATAAATTAAAAAAAATTTAGAAAAAAAGAATAGGATTGGGATTTAGGAATGGCGTAGGGGGAGTAGGGGAAAACTTGCTTAATTCATCCAAACTTCCCAGTTCAAAACTTGAAATGTTTTTTCAAGATGGATTAGGCGCTGCTCAATATTCTGAAATTAAATTCATCTAAGTTTTACATAATGAGATTCAGTTTACCAACTCTGCTTTTCTAACTGGAATCCTTAGTGCAAATGCCACTCATGATTTTTTGTGAGTCAGAAGATTCAAGGAAATTTGAAACTACAGAGTCTTAAGAAACCAAAAGGTAGGATTTGTTGCCTGAGAACTTTTCATATTCTGAATGTTATGGACTGAATCGTGGCCCCCATTCCCCAAATCCATATGTTGTACCCCTAACCCTCCATGTAATTATGTTTGGAGATAAGCCCTTTAGAGAGGTGGTTAAGGGGAAATGAAGTCATAAGCGTGGAACCCTAATCTAGTATGACTGGTGTCCTTACAGGAAGAAGAGACAGTAGGGATCCCTGCACATAGAAGAAAGGTCATATGAGGACACAACCAAAAATAGCCATCTGCAAGCCAAGGACAGAGGCCTCAAGAAGAACCAAACCTGCCAACACCTTGATCTTGGACTTCCAGCCTCCAGAATTGTGAGAATAAATTTCTGTTGTTTAAGCCACCCAGTCTGTGATATTTTGTTATGGTGGCCCTCACAGACGACTACACCGAACTTTGGTGATTACCAAGAAGGAAAATTGCTCTTCATAAAACAGAAGATATCACCAATATGCTATGAGGAGAAAGAGGTGCAATCACAGAGAGAGCAACTTAGAGTCACAAGTAGCAATTTTTCAGGAGGGTGAAGCAATGCCAGGTACAAGCGAATTTCTGCAAAATCTACTTCTGACTTCCCTTCTCTCAGCAACACACATCTGATGCTGAGTCATCCTAAGACCAACAGGAATATATTGAAAATGCTCCTGAAGATTATAATACATGAACTCCCTCCCTCTCTCACCCTTCCAGACTCTGGTTCAGATATTCATCACCAAACTGCTGGATATTTAGGAGCCCTAACTGCCTGTGTAGTGATTGTTCCAAGCAGTCTGCTGATTAGCAGAATGCCAACCATGAGCCTCAGCTGTGCAAAAACAGAGTTGTCTTATTCTCCTTTTCTGTCCACGATGCCAAAGCAAGACCAGAGGCACAGGACAAAACCAGAAATGCGAAATGTCTCCACATGAGAGGAGATTGTCTACATGTCCAAAGTGGAACATCCACATAATAGATGAAACTTATAGCCAACCTCACCTGGATTTGGAGATGGGGATACTAAATTAATTACAGGCCCACAAAGTAAAAAATGAAGCCTCCTATGGTTTCTTTGTTCATTTAGCCCCCATGTTTCTATTCCTTAGTGGAAACTCAGAGATCTCACCCACATCTGAGTTCTCCTCTACTTTGTGGGCATTCAGTTAGGTTACCTTTTCCAGTATCTGTTCCAGTTAGGAATGGCCATGTGACTAAGGGATCTCACCAAAGGATATGAATGGAAGTGACGTGAGCTACTTCCAGGCCCACCAAAGAGCCTTATTTCTTAGCTGAAGTGAAAGAATGCTTGGAGGACTTGAATGAAGGTAAATCTCATGACGGGAAAAGCCTGGATGCTTGGATGATGGCCTAGACAAGCAACCCACCAGCCTCCCAGATCCAATAGACTGGCATGAGTAAGAAATAACCTTTCATTTTATGAAACCATTTATACTGTGGAGTTATTTATTAGAACAGCAGACTGACTTTAACAACACTTGTTTTACGTAGAAGCAGCAGAGTTTTGTTCTTTTTTGCCAATGAATTCAGGATTTTTCATTCTAAGGAAATGATAATCAAGCTAAACAATTTCATACTCACACTCATCTTTCCATAGCTCTGAGTCAATGCCCACACAAGGCTAAAGGGTAACTAAGCTGATGGACCCAACAATTTTTTGATGGAATGTAAAGCAAGGGTCACAGTGATCTTTCACAGTTGAGTGATGTCTTTCTCCAAAGAGGTGTGCATGTTGGATTCATTCCATCAGAGTCCCTCTCCCTTATGGGCCTTGCCACATGGAATCTTCTTATAATTCCACTTTCTATAAGCAATTACTGAGTATCCCTTAATGAGGACATAATCATACATATTTGGGTGTGATAGGCCTATACTCTGAACTATGACACTGCAGCTTAATTACGGCCTGGACATGTTTGTGGGATAGTAGCAAAGTCATAGCAAGTGTGTAAGATTCCTGCTACACAAGTGAACTATTCCTGCTTGAGAGAGCAGTTCTACAAAGAATGCATTTTATTAACCTCTCAATTATAATCTCCTGCTCCCAATTTACAGGAAGAGTAAAAGGAAGAACTGAATATTCTCCAATCCCTTTGTTCCCATCTGGGTTTTCACACACTCATTGGAATAAAGAAATCTGGAAGCAATGAAAGGGTGCCTAGATCTCTGGTGTGTGTGTGTGTGTGTGTGTGTGTGTGTGTGTGTTAACTGGGTGGTAGCTAGATAACACTTCTGGGAGAGATTAAAAGTAAGCCAGCAAAGTAGCAATGGGTGTATGAATATTCCACCCAATCTCTGGCCTTTTGCAAACAAATGACTGTACAACCCTGCACAATAGTATCACAGATATTATTCATTGGGATGAGCCATATTGTTTGATAAACTTTTATTATAAACAAGAATATTTGAATTTTTTCACTAGTAATAACCAATAACATTTGTTTAGAACTTGATGGTCCACAAAGCACTTTGCATAAGCATTATCTCAAAGCAGACATTTTTTGGTCACCCACATCACATCCCCTTGGCCCATATTTGATTTCAGAGCAGATGTGGTAAACATTTCCATGGACTTACTCTGCCACCATCCTTGCTCAAACGCAAGCAGTAACTTCCTTCCTTTTTTCTGCCTCAAGACTTTCCTCTAAAGCCACACAACACAACCACAGCCAGGAAGTGTGGGCATGGGGTAAGGGAATAATATCCCTGCAGCAGGGCTGAACCCATAACTAATGAGATACAGCCATCAGTGGACAAATACCCCGACATCCCATGTTTTGGAGAGAGAAGTTCTGGGGTGTACCCTCTATGCAATCCTCAGAAGGCTCCCAATGGAGATTAAGACCTAGTAGCCCACAGCAAGAACCAATGAATAGTGCACATGTATTGTCTTTCCTACTTTCCTATCTTCTTCCTGCTCTGTCAAGACTGCTTCCAGGGATCACCTCCCAACAAATTACCTGCATCTAAATCCTTTACTCGGGATCTTCTTCAAGGTAACCTTACTGAGGTTCTCATTTAGTCTTGGTTCCTACAATAAAAGCCCCAAGCATTAAGATATGTACAAATTACATTTGTAGTAAAAAGAAGCTCAAGGCGAATTGGGGTAGCCCATGCTCCATCTGCTGAATGGTTAGGGGCTGCTAATGAAAGGACTGGCAGAGGTACACCTTGTGTTCAGGGCAGAAATGCACCAGGCTGAGTGGAAGCAGGAATGCTTCCTAGGAGGGCAGCTCAGCATTGCTTCACTATCACTCCCAGCCACTTTCCATCACCAAAGGAAATCAAATGGCCAAGACCAACACCACTAGGATGGGAGGGACTGCAAGTGCACCTGGCAAAGGGTGTGGATAGAGGGAGAGGAGAAGAGTTAGAAACAGTTGTATAACCTACCACATCATGCATTCAACAACTTATTTACCAAGTACATGGCATGCCGGACACTAGGGATCCAGTTGTGAACAAGACAAACATGATTTCTGCCCTTATGGAGGTTATAAGTGTGTGTGTGTGTCTGTGTATGCCCCCCAAAAGTGATATTACTCATCATTATTCATAATTTTCAGCCTGTGTTGATTTTTAAGTATACTTGATGTTTCTTAGCGGTCTCCACTTTAAGCATGTTTTTATTTTAAACATGTATTTATTCTCAGAGAAACTTACATGCATGGTTCTCTGATTTTTCTGACTTCATACTCCATATACTAGCAGGTGTTCAAATGCCTGTTAAAAAATAAGTAATAACAAATTTATCTAATTGCCTGAAGAATTGTCAGTCAACAATTTAATATAAGTTTATGAAGTCATACATAAAAGATGCTATTATAGTACAGCTTTTTCAGGCCTTTTTAAGCCTTTCCCTCATTTTATCATTAAAAAATAAATATTCTCTTAAATGAGTTGAGTAGAAATTGAAATTAGAGAATCTATATAATCAGGAAAGTGGCATGTTTCTATCAGTTAAATAAACGAAGGCGACATCATTCTCATTCTTTGCCAGATACGATGTTTTTATTCCATGATATCTTATTCTCAGACAGAAGAGAGCATCACTGTCATTTACTCAGTGACTAGCACAAGTGCTGAAATATTATAGAATGAATACGTGGCTCAATCAATAAATTAAGCGATGAAAAGAGAGGTAAGCCTAATGGTTCCTTGATGATGTCCACGAACTGCCACAGTCTTCTGCACTATAAGCCGGTTAGGTGTTCTGGGCACATATTTCTTTGAAGATGGGTTGGGTGACCACTGTTTAAATTGCCGAGGGCCAAATGGCAGCTCTCCAATTAACTTTCTTTTCTTGGTATGTTATAGTTGGCACATCCTCTTACTGTTAGGAGACACGCCATCACCTTCAGGGTTTGCCACAATGTTCCTGATGTTACATCTCCTAAGTTCCCCCCAGAGGCACTCTCTTCCCCAGCCACACTGAAATACTGTAGTTTCCAAATTGCTGTGATCTCTTCCATTTCATGGACTTCCATTTCATGGACTTCCATTTCATAGACTATGACTGCTATTGTCTATTTCTTGTCTATCTTTCTCTTCCTTGCTCTCCTGGAAAATCCTCCCATTTCTCCAATGCAAATGTATCTCGTTTGTGAAGTCTTCCTTGAATTAACTTTCTTTTTTTCTTTTCTTTTCTTTTCTTTTCTTTTCTTTTCTTTTCTTGTCTTGTCTTTTCTTGTCTTTTCTTGTCTTTTCTTGTCTTTTCTTGTCTTTTTTTCTTTCTTTCTAAGAGCAAGAGAGAGAGAGTGGGAGAGGGCCAGAGGGAGAGGGAGAGAGGGAATCTCAAGCAGGGTCCATGCCCAGTGCAGAATCTGGACATAGGGCTCCATCTCACAACCGTGAGATCAAGACCTGAGCCGAGATCAAAAGTCGGACCTTAATTGACTGAACCACCCTGGAGCCCCTGTCTTCCCTGAACTTTCAATACAACCACTCCCATCTCTGTGCTCTCAGAGAAACTTACATGCATGGTTCTCTGATTTTTCTGACTTCATACTCCATATACTAGCAGGTGTTCAAATACCTGTTAAAAAATAAGTAATAGCAAATTTACCTAATTGCCTGAAGAATTGTCAGCCAACAATTTAATATAAGTTTATGAAGTCATACATAAAAGATGCTATTATAGTACAGCTTTTTCAGGCCTTTTTAAGCCTTTCCCTCAATCCCACTAGAAACACCCACCTCATCTCACATTCTGACCTCATTTTATCAACAAGCATTTTTGAAAATCTGGGAAACAACAGCAAAACAAACAGATGAGCATATTAGCATGAAATATGCAAAGTTCTGTGTTCTTGTTTGAAGGGTCACATTTATTGCCCTTAATCCAGTTTACAAATTGCAGGAGTTTAGGATGCTCACTGGCGTTTGTGTTTGATTAAGACACGACCATATATTTAAGAGCTGGCAAGACTATTGAGCCAGGCTGTGATTGCAGCGGTAATTAGGCATTTTAACACATATTAGTGTAAACAGCTGTGTAAAATCCATATCAATGTTAGAAACACAAGTGATATGGTTCAATTAAAATATGACAAGGTTGGTTTTGAAGGTGGCTGAAAAATGCTGAGGAGTACCTGGAAAAATTAATTGCTCCCACACAATGACCTAGGCCAACAGACGTAAATTTGAAAGAACTGCCTTTCAGACATTGTAAGAGGCAGATGACATAGCAAAGCAGGAGACTCGGGGGCCAGGATTCATTTCCTAACTGCCCCAGTCCTGCTGTGCAACGCACACGTCCTGAGACGCTCCTGTGCCTTGGAGGATCACGTCTCATGATTGCTCACTAGAACTTAAAGAGCTCAATAAAAGTAAACTGGGCAAGACTACAAATGCTACATCTCCAAGCTAGTTATCATATTAATCACAACTAAACCCCAGCACCCTTTATGAATTAACAAGGGGCAATGTGTAGCTCCTACCCTAGGAAAGCTTCATGCATCGAAAGCGAGCACAGACTTCGGAACAAACACACCTGATTCCAAATCTCCACCCTACTCTTTACTATGCATGGGATATTAGGCAAGGTACTTCACCTTTCTAGATCTCAGTTTTCCTATTTGTACAATGGGCATAATATCTGCCTCCTAGGGTATTGTGCTATAAATTAAATATATATATGGTATATAGTATAAATATATATATATAGTATGTATACAGTATATCTAGTATATAGTATTTATACTATATATTTATACTCTATACTATTTATACTATATATATACTATATAAAACATATAGATATATACAATGTATTATACTATATATTTTTATATAGTACATATTTATATACTATATATATATATTTATAGATATTTCTATATATTTCTATATAGTATATATTTATAAATACATATATTTACTATATATATTTATACATTTATATTTGTACTATATATGTACTATATATATACTATATCTACTACAAATAAATATCTATAAATATCTATATCTATATCTATATCTATATCTACTAAAACTACACTAAAAGTGTAGTTCAGGACTCATTGTCATGGGTGATACCCCAAGAATATCATAAGCAAAAGATCAAGAGATATTAAAAAAACTATTACTCTACACTCTATATTTGATATTATGGTTGAAGAATCCAGTCTTCCGTTGCTTCCATAGACTCAGTAAGTAAGCTGCCAGTGAAGGTCAAGCCTAAGGGCTACCTCAGTTCATCAGCTCTTTCTGACAGCACAGAATCCCTGGGTCAGAAACAGAACTTGGAGACCTGAATACCAGCTCACCTAAGGCCACCACTGGACACCAGGCAGTCAAATGGTCTGGATGAATCCCTGTCGCCCTTGGTGGGAGAGAGACAAGAGATAGTGTAACCCTGCCATCTGTTGACCTAGCAGCGTATTGTGGCACTTCTGATATGTTTCAAGATTGTGCCACTCTCCAAGCTCAGAAGGAGGGTGAAAGATCAGTATTTACAAGAATGAACTTGCTAACTTCATTCTGCAAACTCTGGCTATACTACTGCACTTTAAATATGATGTGCAGGCTGATGGAACCAGAGATTCCAGGAACAATATTCCCTGCAAGTTCTTTCAGTTCTATCCCCACTCCATTCCACCCGAATACCAATATGATTATTAAAACAGCTATCTGCACTTCTCTGGGGGCACATTCAATAGATTTTTGAAGGTAAATCATATGAACAAAGAAGAATAACTCCAATATATGTCACTAGAAATAAAGGGCTCCCTACAGGGCGTGTGGCATTTTCAGCTTTATATGCCAGATCTGTTATCAAACACACAATATTGATCAAAAATTAAAATACTGTCTTCAAAGGAAACTGCAGCTTTGGTTCTAAAATATCTGCTGTGAATGTATTAATAACCAAGACTACCAAAGTGAAGATAAATTGATCTCTGATTAGATTAGAGCTGAAGCTATATTTCTCAGGAAAAAGGAATCAAGAAATCATCGTTCCCCTATTTCTAAACAGGTTTACATAAATGATTTTCAGATAGATCCTTGTCGGTCCCATTTTTAAAGATCTCCAGGGACTCTGGTCTTGCCCTCCTTTGGTTAGCAAACCACAATAGCATGCCCAACTGTAGGACGAGCTTGGTTTATACCAAGCTTCAAGCTCCTTTACTGTTTTTCTGCCCCCAGTGAGTGTTGGCATTGGTTCATCAACCCTCACCTAGGAGCTCTTTAAATCTTTAAGACAAGTATTCAACTTGACATTCATGTACTTGTTACTGAGGATTTTGTTGTGTTGTTATGTTGGGGTTTTTTTTTCCTGGTTTATTTTTTTTTTCCTGGATTATTTTTGAAAGGCTGTTGTTTTCATTCCATTTAATCAATGGAAAAATTTCTATAAGTTGCCTACCAAGCAATGAGCAAAATGCTAGAGAGAATACCAGTAGAGTGGTCGGATATCTCACAAGCAAAGATGCAGGTGTGGAAAATGTGGAATCTTTTCTTTTCTTTTCCTCTGTGTCCATATAATCCCCATTTTAGCTCCACATTTCACTTCATTAAGGAAATTTGCTTTAGTTATCTCAGGTCTACTCCGGGCTTGTTTTCACACATCTCAGAGTTGTCATGGTGTCTTCAGGGTAAGCTCATTCCATTCATAGGCCTATCAATACTCCTACTGAAGTGTTGAGGGTTTATGAGAATTCAGGCGTTTCCTAACCCTGCAAATTCTCAATGAGAAGTCACTCTTCTACCTTGTCTTTGGCCATTTTGCTCTAATTGTGCTGCGTGGAGATATTTTGGGTCCCCACATGACCACTGCTCCTCAGTTTCTCATGGTCCCTCTCTGTCCCCACATCTCAATCCAAGGCTCCTTGGCTTTCACCAGCCCTCTTGGTGGCGTTCCACACCCTCAGGAAGCACTTCAAAGCTGTCCTACACTTCTTAGAATAACTCTGGGAAGAAGAAATGCTGGTTCAGGACATCCTTAGGGTTCCTGGCAGCCATTTCTTTGTTTTTATTACTCTTGCCTGGGGCCATGGAGGACTTCCCTGAGGGGTTCTTCTGCCTGAGTCGCTGTAAACCATTCCCTCTCTGCTCCCCCTCACCCCATCTCAGTTCCTCACTGCAACAATGGCAGGGTCCTTTCATAGGGACATATCTACACACTCACCACGGGGACAAGCTAAGTTCTCACAAGCAACTCTTCCCAAACTGAAAACATTATTAAAAAATATTTTTATAATATTTTATAAAATCAGCAGTTTATTTACTGTTCTTTTGTGTTCATTTTACAAATTTTATTCCACCACCCAACCCAAAGAATAATAAAATAGTTTCTCACAGGAACACATACCACTAGTGTGATTTCTGATTCCACCAGGCTGCACATTATTTGAAGATAATGTACTTCAGGGCTTTATAATCACACATCTGTTCCCTGGAACTTCTGTCTCTACCTCCTTCTCATAGGTATAATTTCCACTAGGTAAAATTTCCAAGCATATTCCACACATACACTGACCAAGAAAAAAATGAGTTGGTTCTCCCAAAATAATGAGGCCAATAATAGCATTTCACCAACTTCTGACAAGCCATCATCTACCCCAGTCCTTAGAAAATGTTTTCAGATGGAGACAGAGGTAAGTTAAGTACACACTTTTTAAAAACTGCTTTCTAATGGATAGGAAGAAAAAGGACTGAGACGTGTTCTGACCACTTCATTTCAGGGAAAGTTACCAAGTACTTGGTCAACCACAAAACAATTCACTTCTCCCCACCTTAGTGAGGTGTTTCATAGAGAGTTAAAACGTTATAGGAAGCCCAGCATATTCTCTAGGGGCTTATTTCTGTTAGTGCTCTGGAAATCCTCAGTCATCAGCCTATAATACATTTTTAACTGTTACTTTTCAGAAAAAAAAAAAAAAAGCTATATAATAAGTTTGCATAGTATCTTTGTTTGATTAACTTGGAAGAGCCTAAATGGGTTTCAGCCACAGCATCTTGGTGAGGTAAAGGAAGCAGACATGATCACCCCTCTTTGAAAGGCAAATTGGAAAACTGAATCTCTATACTCCTGCTACGTGCCCTCCCAGTGTGATTATTTACTTTTATTTTCCCTCTCAAAAGTTCCTGTTTGGACAATAAATAATATGGTCACCCTTTCTAGAGCCTAGTGCAGGTTTGATTACCAAGACTTTCCTCCTGCGCAACTCTGAAAACTGCTGACAGCCAAGTTCCCTAATGTTGTAGAGACATCCACCCCCTCGCCAGGGTGGACCTCTTCCCTTCAGGACTATTCCCTTGCTTAACAAATGCACATTATTACCCCTAATAAACTTCCTGCGATTTGCCAGCTTTTATGGTGTGATAAAGCCTTTCTTTGAAACACTACCTGGCTTTTTAGTTAGGAGCAAAAGAAAACATGTTCCCCAATAAACATAGCTCCTATGCTGTGGCAAGTGAGAAATTGCCCCGTTTCCCCCTCCCCCACTGACTTTTTCCCCCTATGCAGCATTGAGAAAACTCTGTCCAAGAATATTACTCTATAAAAAAATAAAAAAACATCATCTCGAAATTATTAAAATCTCTGTGGGAATTCATGATTAATTTTAAGGCCTGGCAGATTAAAATACATTATTATGTACACTCTAGTGCATCCTTTCAGATATTTTCAGAATCTGATTTTGCTCTCTTGATACACACCAATGACTCTACATGTATCTAGTAGATTGCAAGGAATAGATTAGCATTAAAGAGGCAGTATTGTGTTGTTAGGTTGTTATATGTAACTTGTGCTCATACATTAAGAAAAATGTACCTGGCATTCCCCCGGACATGACCAGGCCTGTTAAAAAAAGAGAACCACTGAGAGAGTCATTAATACTCGGTGACAATACAC
Organism: Panthera pardus; assembly: GCF_024362965.1. Classification (NCBI taxonomy): domain Eukaryota; kingdom Metazoa; phylum Chordata; class Mammalia; order Carnivora; family Felidae; genus Panthera; species Panthera pardus. The sequence continues at coordinate 48,928,770 of NW_026526710.1, read as the reverse complement.
TTGTGGCAGCAGTTCTGAAATTCTGACCTTTGAGATACTCACTGACGTTTTCATCCAGGTCCTGGACAGAAGACGAACCACAGTAACCTGCCAGAAAATGGAACACAGGCCTTTATTTTCAGAAGCTGTCAAACTTCCTGCTTCCTAATCGTAAAAGAATTATCCTTTTGGCTTTTCCTTAGGAGGTCCCATTGGCGGGGGCAGAGAGAAGGATAAGCCTACAGTTTCCTTCTCTCTGTTAAGGACAAAGAGTAAAATCTATGAAAAAACAGGCAAAAATGCAGACAAACCTTATCCTATTTCACATGCAAAATACACCGACAGGGAAATTAGCCTACCCCCTCTTCCTGGAGCTGACACATCCACTTTCCATCACCTTCCTCCTTGCATGACTTTGAACAAGGAGCCTGGTTCTTGGTACGTAGGGGTAGGTGTCTGTCACTTAAGGGTCAGGCTGCTCACTTCCACCTGAGGTATTCTGTGAGGTGTGTTATTGTTACTAAATAGTACTCGCACACAAAAATAGAAGATTCTGGCTCAGTTAAGGACTTCATAGAGCTTTTGACAGAACAATTACAGTAGCTATGAGTCCTTTCCGATCTCAACACTGCTATGCAATAACAAATTATCTAAAACTCTTTTCATTTTTTTAAATGATACAACCAAATGTACACACAAAGTGTAAACACACACTAAACTAAACTAAACAGATGAAGTGTCCATGTTGGACCGTGTCTCTTTCTCTCCCCTGCACTCCTTTTCCCTTGCCAGATGCTTGCTCTAATTACCTTCCTTCCCTACTTCCACTTTTATTTTTCTAAGTTTATTTATTTATTTTGTGTGTGTGTGTGTATGTGTGTGTGTGTGTGTGAGAGAGAGAGAGAGAGAGAGAGAGAGAGTCCCTATGGGAGGGGCAGAGAGAGAGGGAGAGAGAGAATCCCAAGCAGGCTCTGCACTGTCGGCTCAAAGCCAAATGCGGGGCTCGAACTCATGAACCATGAGATCATGACCTGAGCCGAAACCAAGACTTGGGCACTTAAGCAGCTGAGCCACCCAGGTGCCCTCCCACTTCCAATTTTAGAAAATATTTCTGATCTTAGAAATCCGTGATGTATGGATCCCACACACAATCCTATTGAAATATGATTCATCCAAATACCACGAGATGAATCCTATTTCAAGAAGAGCTTCCTCCTTTGATCTCACCTGAGTTTCTTCCACGTGGCAGCTCCCCACCCTGGCTCACCCTCCACCAAGCACTCCACCACCACTTGCCTGCTTTGCGTCACTGTCTTGCTCCACCTTTTCCTTCGCTGATCCCTTTTCTTCTCATTCTTCATTGCCCCTCGTCATTCTTCTCATCAGGCTAGGCAGTTTATGAGTAAAAGGGACACAAGAATGGGATATTATTAGAGAAGGGTACTACTGCAGAGGCTTCTCTTTACTGCTGGCTATATCGTGATGTTCTTCTAAGTGGGTTTTCCAATTCTCATGCTCTTTTGAAAAGTTGTGTGTAGGAGCTAGGGAGCCAGTGTGCATAAGGCTTCTGCAACCAATCATAGACATTCCACTTTTGAAATTACCTTTCCGTGTACACGCACTCACACACAACAAACATTTTTGATCACTATTCTGAGACCCATTTCGTGGTAGTTACATGTTCTGTTAGGTATGTTTTTGAAATTTACAATTTGAAAGAAGATACAGTAATAACAGCGACCCCCCCCATTAATTGCCTGTTTCCAAACATCAGGCTTGACTTTGTTTAATCAGGAGTTCAGGTAGCTATAACAGACCCAAAGTGTCTCCTGAGTTTTTATCCTGCCCTCTGATATTTCATATTCATGTGCAATCCTTTCAAATAACATATTAATGGGGTTTCCATGTAAATTTTTAATAAGTGTTCAACTATACTTAAAAGAAAAAGTACCACCTTAAACAATTAAGATAAGTGACTCCAGTAGAGGGAATGGTAGGTACCATGGCAGACTTGTGATTGGCGTCTCTGGAAAGGTAGGTCCTTGAACAGGCACCTCTTTGAAAATTTAACCAATAAGACGATTGGAAGAAATAGCTAACCTCCAAGGAGAAGGGTTTTAGTATTCATCATCACATCTCAGTTCTGCAAATCAGTTGAGATTACCACTGCCTCTCAAATCTGAAACAGTTCAGTGAGAAGCCCACTGGGGACTTTGTGTTGCTGAGCACAGAAGCGACCTTCCCTGACCAGCCCTTGCAGGAACCCTGGCTATCGTAGCACAGTTCCGTGGGTGACAGTGCCCACCTCCATGGCCAGCCTAGCTGGAGCGTTAGGCCACAAAGCAGGTGTGGAAGTGAGGCTTTGCCAAATGCTGGCCCTGCTCGGTGCTGGTCACTGACTATCCCAAGACAAGGATAAAGCTTCTACGTTTCTGTCACATTGAAAAAGGTGAAGAGGTTTTCGTTAGCTTCACATAAAGTTCTCAGTAAATATTAGATGGTATCTAATAAGTGTCTATATATATATATATATATATATATATACGCGTATATATATATATATATATATATGTAGGTAATAAGTAGAGAAGAGTGAGAGAAAAGGAAAAGAGAGGAGACAAGAGAAAATAGGACATGGTGGTATCACTCTTTTCCATCTCATTCATAATCTTACCCCCAGGAGAAGAGTATAAAAACTATATGTAAAATTAAAATGCAATCATCACATTAAAATTTTAAACACCATTTTCTAATAATAACGAAACAGCATGATAAATGGAAGAAACAGACACAGTCTGTGAAAGTTAAACAGACTCAAGTTTAAATACTATCTTTACTACTTACTTACTGTGTGATTTGGGGCAAGTCCCTCAACCTCTCTGAGCCCTGGTTTCTGCATCTGATGAGGTATAATAAAACTTATTTTATATGGTCACTGTGAAATTCAAATACATATTAAGTATCTGACACACTGGTTTTCAATACACTTTAGCCGGCTCTGTTTCCCTCAGTGCTGATAGCATAAAGCGCAGAAGAGTGTCCTTGGAGTTCAGACAAGGACATCGTGTTCTCTCTCAAAGGGTAAGGAACAAGGATAGGACTCAATCTGTAGAACTGAAATAAAGTCCAGAGCTAGAAGGACTAGTCTTAGAATCCACAGTCGGGGAAACTAAGACATAAATCCTGTAAAGAACAAGAGTTCTACCAGCCATAGGACTAGAGTTAGTTGAGGTGAGCAGCATGGAATGCTGGTTTCCAACCAGTTTCCAACCCAGACATGACTAAGCCAGAGGACTTGTACCCTAGAAATAGGAGCCAAAGAGCCAATGTGCAGGCTTGGTGATAGGTATTTGGATAAATCATTAATGTAATCATGTGATCTAGAGAGACTATTGATGTATAAAGGATTTACAGCTGTGGCCCTCTTTTAGAAGGAATTATTTGTATATTTATTAGTAGTTTGAATGAGTCACTCTGCTCCTCTGTAGGAAAGAGAAGGCAGCGAGGATTAGGCTAGTTTACACATTCACAAGCCTGTGGCCTGGAAAAAGAAGGGTTTATAGGGGAGAAGATTCAGCCTGGGAGTGGGAAGAGAGTCTTCTGAAGATTTGGAAGAGAAACAGAGGGCAGCCGGCTGCCTTGTGCTGTATAGTTTGGGAGCTTTGTGTGGATGTTCTATAGCGTGTTTATACAATGTAGTCCCCCTCCTTACTCTGCAAGTGACTTCAGTGTTAACAAGAATACTAGTAATGATCCTACCAGGTGCTATGTATTTACTATATACACGGTTCCAAGCTTCTCAAATAAGTTACTTATTCCTCATCACACGCCAGGGAAAAAGGTGCAGTCTTTGCCATTATTTTATAGAGGAGGAGACTATAGCACAAAGAGGCCAAATAATTTGCCCAAAGTTACCCACCCAGTAAGTTATGGAGCCGGAATTCAAACCCAAATAGCTGGATTTCAGAATCTGTGCTCTCAGCCACTAAGGAGTGGTTCTGAATGCTAGAGTCTGGCGTTTGTTTATTTTTCGTGAGAGAGCATGTGGAGAAGAGAAAAAGATAACCTAAGTTTGTTCTAACCAGTTAACAGGACTAATGTTAATAGTGGTAACAGCATTTTTCTTGTCGTGTGCCAGTGACTGAGGCTGAGCACTTTACACATTACTTAATTCTCCCAACAAGCCATACAATAGCCACTGTCACCATCCAGTTCATTTCAGTGAAGAAGCTGATCTCATGAAGATGAAGGAACCTATATTGACACTAAATGAGCTCTATCTATGAGTTTGTGTTTCCTGGTTTTGAGCTGTTTCAGCTTCTGAGTTAAGATAGACGGTGTGTTGGTAGCAGACCCCATTCTGGAGAGCCAAAACTAGAGTGGACAACGTTACTGGGGACAGTCGTGATTGCTAGGCTCTTCCTTCTGACAGCATGTCACTTACAGGGGCCCCTTAACTACACAGTGAAGCATCTATCAGATGGATTAAGTCACTCATCTAACTTAGGGGCATCCCTGCAGCTACACACACACACACACACACACACACACACACACACACTTCAGTATTAGAGCCTAACTCCTCTCTCTTGACTCAAACCAAGTATCATTATTATTATTATTATTATTATTAACATGGGGCTAAAGAGGAAAGTGAACACTCAGGGACCCTTATTTGCTTTAGAGTTTCAGTTTTCACAGCATTATTAGATAATGACTCCTAAAATAAGCCCTGACCATGATGGGCTTAAATCCAAGTATATTGAGATTTCCATTCTCTATCAGGGTTGAAACCCTGCCTTGATTTCCTAAAACATCACAGTGGAGTGGGCACTGAATTCTAAATGTCCTTACAATATTAATTCCCCTTTGTATTTGAGGCGGCTTAGCCAGCAGCTTTGGGCAGACCTGCGAGTAGGAAAAAGAAGCATGAGAAAGGAGAAGGGGTAATCGCTGGCGCATGAACTGAGGGAACTCAACCATTCACAAAAGGATTCCATAGTCATCATGTAAAAGGGGTTCTTTGTAAATTCCTCACTCATTTTTATTCTTTTCTAGCTGCAAGATTTTTTGTTTTACACAGTAGGGAAACTGTAGAAAGAATCGTCAAAGCCAAGAAGAAAGCAAATAAGGGGGAAAGCAATTTTTAGTCATTACCGAAAGAATTGAAAGTAACCTATTTGTAATGCCAATATCCTCTGCTGGAAAATTCGTTCATTCATTGTTTTAGTCAACAAATATCTACTGAGCAGGCAAAGCCAGGAGTGGTAGATACATTTTAAACAAAAAAGATGGCATCCTTGGCATTATGGAGATCATATTCTACTAATAGAGAAAATCAGTAAACAAGTCCATGTTCAGATAAACCTCTATTTGTAAATAATATGAAAGAAAGTAACAGAAATGCAAATAGCAGAAACAGAGATAGTACCTTGGAACTATATTAAAGTGGAGAGCCGGAACAGAAAACAGAACAAATCACATTTTTAAAAATTCCCTTCAATTAAACACTTTTTTTTCAACAAGCATTCAACACCGTGCTAGGCATGGGTGCATTCTTGTTTTTGATTGCCACACCGTCTAGATGGGGAAATAGGAAGAAAGATGGACACATCATTACCATACCCTGAGACAGCTGCTCCCACAGAGGCATCCATGGTATGATTCAGAAGAGAATGGAAGGGCCAAGCAGAGTAATCGCAGAAGTCTTTCAAAGAGGAGACTTAAGTGGATCGTAAAAGATGAGCGAGAACTCAAGAAATGGTAACGAATCTGGGAAGAAACTCAGAATGTTATTGGAATAATATTATAATGAAGGGATGGATGTCTGGTAAGGAAATTACACCTTATCCTTTGGACAATAGGTAGCTACAGAGACTTTTAAGCAGAGAGATTCTATCACATTAATGTTTGAGAATAATCCCCATGATGGAAGTGCAGGGAATAGGTTAGATCAATCAGAGAGAGCTGGGAAGACTAGCTAAGTAATTAGATCAAAGGAGAGAGGCCCTTCTGCCATGTTCTGTACTACTAGTAGGCCCAGTGGGAATTATGGAAGGACCACAGCCATGCACAGCCCTTGCTCAGAGGTCAACGGACCATCTCTAGAGGCATATGGACAAGACCTCCCAAGCTGGCAGCTGAGAAAACCATGCAAAGCAAGGCTAGAGGTGGGGGTAATCCCTTCCCTGAGAAACTGAGCCTACAGCAGCAAATCACTGTGTACCTCCACTTTGTGCAAACGCAAGCCTGAAGAAGTGCCCTGTCTTCTGCTCTCTATATGTTTCAGCACTTACTGGGTGGAAAAATAATACAATTTGTCATGCTCTAGAAAGACACCTGTGCCTTTAAGAATCAAATGCAGATCGCTTCCTCTACACCCACATATCTAGACCTCTAAAAATTGAATTTGATTTCGAACAAATAAATTCACGCTAGTTATGTTTGAGTAGAAAAGTAAAAATACCATCAGCATTATAGGTTTAATTGATCATCTCCATAATTATTCAGTAACCATGGTCCCAATTTTAATCAATTTATTTCAAATATATTTATCTTTTTGAAAACTATCTTTGGAAAGAGTGTCATCTTTAAACTTGCAGCTGTCTTTGGTCTGGTTTTGTGTCATTTCCTATTTGAAAATGTCAGGTGTTGCTTTCAACTCTTGCTGCTCTCGTCCATCACTGATGATTCGTCACACAGACATATCAAGCAGGACCTTGTCACTGGAAGTCATGCAGACCAGAAGCCAGGAGGGGCAAGATATATTTTTAATATGCAAAGGTGACATGAGAATAAAACAAGGCTACTCAAGTCCAATGACAGAAAAAAAAATCCATTCCCTCTTTCTCATTCTACTTCTTGACATTTTCATCTTGTCCATAAAGGTATTTCCTACATAGCTCAAGTCCCCACCCCGCTGAATAATACCCAAGATAAAAAACTATCTTGGCTTTGTGATAAGAAGCTTATTTTGTTATTCATAGAATAATCAACACACTCATCACAGATCCAGGGGACACAAATATTTTATTGTCTTAGATTTGCTCACAGCTTCTTAGAAGTTTGGGAAATGTTTACATCATATGAATTGGGTAAAAACCACCTTCTTGAACAAGCCAAAAGCCTGGAATATCTCCCTGAGCATCCTGAGCTTCGAGACTTTCACACTTACCCCTGAAACATGAATTACGATTTTTTTCCCTCATGTAATTATTTTTCTATAATAGTTTTTCTGCTTTCTAGTTCTATGCTTGTCTCCTTCCTCTACCTCAGAGAGGATGCTCCCAGATCGATCACACATGAGTGAGAAATAGTCACCTCAGCCTCCAGACTCCAGTCAGGGAGAGGATCGAGTAAGGGATAGAAAATGAGTTTTGTTTCTTGGTTTTAATGGAGAGCTATTGATAGTACCTGACATGGGATACAAGGACCCAATTCCCCCATCTCATGGAAGGCTCTCCAGTTTACCCACTCTCCGAGGTGATCAACCCAAGGGCAAGGAAGAACAAGTAATAAGGTGTTCTTGTCATATAGCTCAAGATTTTTAAAACACATTAACTGTAATTTTTAGATAGTCAGAATTTAGTGAACCATTGAAAGTGACCCAGTTCACTGAACCGGACTGAACTGAACAGATGGAATTCTACCCTTGCTAAGCTTGAGTGACTCCAAGAACAATGCAGAGTCCTCTTAAATCCCTCCTCTGAGCTGCTTACCACATTTATGCAAACATGTGGGGGATGCTTTGGTCATTTTTATATGTGTCTGTTCTCTTATTGCAACTGGAAGCTGGGGGCTGGTGATCAGAATGTGCCGAATGGATGAGACTGGATATTGCGCTTTGCAAGCTGTTTATATGTTGCCATTTTTTTTTCTGAATTGTAAGGCTTGACAATATCCTGTTGTTTTTTTTTTCTCTTTCAGAACCTGTGTCAGATCCAGCCCTCTTAATTTTATGACTCTGTTCTTTACTTCATAGTCTCTCTTTCTTCCTTGAGCGGGAAACACATCCTAGAGGTGATATCTTCCCACACCCTTCCTAAGCTATTTGCAGCCTCCCGGGCACAACTGCCATGGATACTTTGAAAATCAAGCATCTATTCTTCAACCTCTAGTGTTAGAAAGTGCAGCTGATACAAACTTTCTCATGAAGCAGGGAATGGCATCCCCGTGTCTCAGGATCCTCAGTAACAGCAACAATACACCTTCCGTAATTTTTAAAAATCCCAAATATTCTGAAGAACAACATGATACAACTGTTGGAAAATGAAAATGAAAAGCCTCTCAGAGCCTCTAGGCAGTGAGGAAACAGTGAGAATATCTCACAGAAAGAGATACATAAAAGGTTAAAATTGTGGCAAAATAAGAATAAAACCCAGAGACCAAAACAGAGCCATCTGTATCTACACAGACTTTAGAAAAATAGAGATTAGAGTGGTTTCATTATGCTGGCTCTCACGTGACCGGGGAAGCTGTAAAACAAACTGTGTTACGGTCTCGGGATGAGGTCTTAGAAGTGGAACCAGAATGGGTGCGCATTTGTTTATTTTCGTCTGTATCAGCTTTAAGTGTTAATTAACATAGTGCACTGCATTATCTCTGTGTCTGTGGTGCAGAGAGAGGACCCACGCTGTCCCCACGTAGCTTCTGTGGACCAGTTCCGTTTGGCCTTCCGGCTTCGGTGTAGAGCAGAGAGATGCAAACTTCATATCCAAATCAGAGCTTGGCTCTGAATTTGGGAATGACCAGCCAATTAACCTCTGCATGTCAGCTCACTCTTCTGCAGGATGAGAATGTTAGTACTGCTCATTATGACCCTGAGGAAGCTCACTGCTCAATTCCGATTGGAAACTAGGTCAGCAGCAACCAAAGCAAAGGTTGGCTTTCAAGTTTCTTTATCCCCATTTTCCTATCCTTTACAAACCTCAAGCTCCAGTCTCTCTAAGCTTCTCTACCACCTGCCCTCACTCGTGTAGCAAATAAAGGAAAGTGGCCATCGGTGCCCATGTGCAATCTGACTCCATCTTTTTGGGTGTGGCTATTCTGCCATGGTGGCCACAGGAAGCCGAGGCACTATGACAACATTGTTTTCATTTATCAGTTAAACGTTATAGGTATGCAACTATTCTTACTCTTAGTGACATCCAGGAAATTCATTTATCTATTCAACATCTATGGAGCACCTACTATGTACTGGTTGTATGGAGACAAAAAGATGAATAAGGCAATCATTGACTTGACAGATGTCTAGGCGTGATCAGACACATGTGGAAATAACAATATAATAATGACACAATGGGCATCTGCAATGGCTTGCAGTGTTTGGTATCAGTGCAACCTAAAATGAAAGAAAGAAAGAAAAGAAAAGAAAAGAAAAGAAAAGAAAAGAAAAGAAAAGAAGGAAAGAAAGAAAGAAAGAAAGAAAGAAAGAAAGAAAGAAAGAAAGAAAGAAAAGGGAAGGGAGGGAGGAAGGGAGAGAGAAAGGGAGGAAGGAAGAAAGAAACACCCTACAAACAACTGAAGTTAAATATTAAGCATGGTTTGTGTACCTTTCAAAAAGGGTCACGGATGCCCTTCAGCAGAAACTTTCCTGTGAGAGAAGCATGAGGGTGTTCGTTTTCAATTATCTTTGTGTCCTTGTCTTAAAATGGCCACAACTGCAGCATCACTGATGTCATCTGGAATTTCTTCATCATTCTCAAGCTTCAAGATGAGAGCGAGGAGCCATAGTGTGCATTTTCCTCAGCCGATTTGAAGATTTCAGCAGGGATTCCATCAGCTCCAGATGCCTTGTTGTTTTTCATCTGCTTGATGGCTTTCCTCACCTCATAAAAAGTTGGAGGGATTTTGAGATTGCCACTGATTGGGAGTTGTGGGATGGAGTTGAAAACACTCCCACTGATAAAATAATTTCCACCAAAGACCTTGAAATGCTCTTTTCAATGTGTGTTGACATTTTCTCTCTCACTGAGCAGTTTTCAAGCACCCTTATCTTCCTGATAGCTCTTATAGAGCTTCAGTGGCATCAGACCCAATCCATGTGGATGTCACGTCGACTTCACCATGACATCTCACCATCTGCCCTGCATGTTGGAGGACTCCTTCGATCCCTACCTTGACTTACAGATGTAACGATGTCTTCTTTTAGGATCAACGACAATGCCAAATGCCAAAAGATGAAGAGCAAAACGATCATGGCCGACTTAGGTTCAAGACTGTTATAAAATTGCCAATTTGCATCTACTAAATAATGTTTAAGAGAATCGGCGCCTTAGGGAGAAACTTGTGGCCCTTAGAATGTTTATGTTAGGTCAGAAGTTGTGTATTAATTCCCATGGGAATCCATTGTTTTGATTTAAAAGTCCATCCTCAATAGCAAATTGAGTTCAGAGTATTCTAATCTTGCAGGAAATAGTTCTAAGAAATTGGCTTTCCCTTGTTCTCTGAGTAGATGCCCCTTTCTTATTTACAGGAACTTATTTGGATTATAGCTTCATTTTTATCATGAGAGTGGTACAGCCCCAGTATTGTTTTAGGGTTCTTAGATTTTACTCTCTAGGATCAGAGGGCATCATTGGGCCTAGCAATCTCATGCAGTTTTCTGCCCATTTTATTTAATACAGAATAAGCATTATATATACTGAGTTACAATTATCTTAATCATAAATTGTTAAAACTGGAAAGGGGCCAATACTCTAATTTTATTAGTGAGGAAACAGAACAAGAGAAATAAAGTGATAGTTGTCTCAAAGTTGCACTGGATGGTGGTAGAAACTGTTCTAGAACTCAGTGCTCCCAGGGCAGAGTTCTTCCAACCACGACACTCTTTCTCTCTTGACAGCGTTACATCTAAGAAGAAATAAAATCCAAGTCCTTTATCCTTTCTAATTTCTCCTGTAAACAATACCCAGGAAACAAGAGCTCACTATTATTAGTCTTCATATAATTTGCCAGAACTCTCAGTCTGTATCAATTAAACATAATCAAACCACAAATATTTAGTGCATTTAGGCACTCAACAATATGAAGCACTATAGTTGCTAAATATTGTAGCACTGACATTCATAATACTCCTTGGAAATCTCAATGTTTAGGGCACCAGATGTGTGTGTGTGGAGAGAGAGAGAGAGAGGGAGAGAGAGAAAGACCACTTCATTTTAAAAAAAGAACAATCACAAGGACTATAAATGTTGTGTGTGTTTCTAACAATGAGGAAAAAATTGCAGGAATTCCATAAATGTAGACCATGAGGTATATGACCTGCAAGCTGACTTCAAGGTATAGTTTCACATGTGGCAGTCTCACAAAAAACATCAAGATTAAAAAGGGACTAGCAATTGGTGATCTTCTAGAGCACAGGAGTTGGTTTACAAGTCTCTACCGGCCTTGAACACATCCATCATGAGCCAAATCACAGTAATACTGCTGTAGACTTTCAAAGACAGCATAAAGCATAAATTCCGGTTTTGAGTTACTTATCGGCTAAAAGGGAAACGGGATGCATGTGACTCAGAAGTATGCAAATGAGGTGCAAATTATTACAATGAAGAGTCACAAAATACTTAACCTTTGAAAGCCAAAATGTCAACCTTTGTGAAAGTATGAGTAGAAGGTCTTCCTCTAGGAACTTGGTTAGTTCTGGTCTCCTTCCTTCTGAGCCTAGTTAGAAAAGTAGAGCTCTGTCTCTGACCTACCATCATACCTCTTTGCCTTTCACAGCCTGGCCTATCTCCACTCATTCATGCATTCATTCTGCAAATATTTAGTAAATATCCTCCATGCACTAGAGCTATGCTTTATACTTTGGTGAAAAAGATGATTAAAATACAGTGTAACGAATCTGTCTGTAGAGATGGGCATACACTGCTAAATAGTACACAAATCCAACTTTGGCTTTAGAAAACATGATGTCTAATGAGAGACCTTGGAATAGAGAAACTTGTGCATTGGATAGATTTTTTAGAACAAAGAGAATACGTGAAAACAACAAGCAGGAGCCAGATAAAAAAGGCCTTGTTATACTGATCTTACAAGGTTGAGTTTTTTATTGGGGGAGGGGGGGTGTAATGAAGCAAGATTCTTCTTAATACTCTCTTAACATCATTAAAAGGAGACGAGATGGGACCTAAACAATCCATCACCACAGTATCTTACTGTTAATAATTGCATGCAGGTTATCAGAGAAATGTTCAGGAAAAGAATTTATTTAGGATCTAATATTCTATGGCCATCTACATGCAGTTCACCTTGCCTCCTGTGCCTATGTATCTTTCCTGCCACCTTCTCAATTACACAGCAGCTGTTCTCCCAGTTATGTACCTCCCGGTCCTACCCCTACATGGACACCGCTTCTCAAGTTCCCTGGTGCTCTTAGCTTCCTTCATCCCTCTCTTCCACTTCACAGATGAAAGAGGGAAAAGAAAGTAATCCTCCAAAGTCTGGCCTCAAACAAGGTAGAAAGTCCATAGCAGCTCCCTGAGAGTTATCATGCTACAAAAGTCCCTCCGCTCCTTTCTCTGCTTGCAACTGCTTTACTACAGGCACCACTTCATTATTGGTGTAGTTTGGCCCTAAAAGGGAGTGGATATATCATGCTTTAAGAGTATGTTCATGGTGGGGGGTGGGGGGTGGTGGTGTCAGGATGGCTCAGTTGGTGAGTGTCCGAATTTGGATTTTGGCTCAGATCATGATCTCACAGTTTGTGAGATCCAGCCCCACGCCCAGCTCTGTGCTGACAGTGTGGAACCTATTGGAATTCTCTCTCCCTCCCTCTCTCTCTGCTCCTCCCCTGCTTATGTGCTTGCTCGCTCTCTCTCTTTCTCTCTCAAAGTAAATAAATAAATAAATAAATAAATAAACATTTTTAAAAAGAATATGTTTATGGTATATTAACACTTTCACACAAAGAAGACACCCTATGCTGCTGCATTGTTCCAGAAGAGGGCTGAGGAGGAGCTAAAAATAAAACAGAAAGACGTTCTAGCACAGGGCATCCTGGTGTTTGGAATGGCTATGATCAGATTCGTGTTTGAGAATCCTTCTTCTGGTTACCTTGTGTGGAATAACTAGCAGGCAACATATCTGGACAGAAGGAAAACAGTTGAGGCCTGTATTGGTTTTCTATTGACACTGTAAATTACCACAAATCCAGTGACTTAAAATGCCATAAATGTATTCTCCTACAATTCTGAAATTCAGAAATCTGAAATGGGTCAGGAAGGCTGTACTCCTTCTGGAGGTTCCAGGTTGCCTTTTCCAGCTTTAGAGGCTTGCTGTGTACCTTGGTTCATGACCTCACATTATGCCTGCTTCTGCTCTGATCATCACATCCACTCTCTGGCCCTCCCGCTCCCCTTTTATAAAGACTTGTGATGGAGCGCCTGGGTGGCTTAGTCGGTTGAGCGTCCGACTTCAGCTCAGGTCACGATCTCACGGTCCGCGAGTTCGAGCCCCGCGTCGGGCTCTGGGCTGATGGGTCAGAGCCTGGAAGCCTGCTTCTGATTCTGTGCCTCCCTCTCTCTCTGCCCCTCCCCCGTTCATGCTCTGTCTCTGTCTCAAAAATAAATAAACGTTAAAAAAAAAATTAAAAAAAAAAGACTTGTGATTATATTGGGCCTACCAAGATAATCCAAGATAACCTCTCTATCTCAGAATCCTTAATTATATCTGCAAAGTCCCTTTTGCCACATAAGGTAACACATTCATAGATTCTGGAGATTAGAATGTGGATGTCTTTGTGAGTGGCCATTATTTGGCCAACAACAAGGCCTTTAAAATGTCCAGGCAAAAGAGACTTGGGAGAAGTGGGTAGATTTGAGAGATATTCAAGGAGTGGAATTAGGATTTGGTGATTGGGTGGTTGCGTATATGAGATAATAGAAAGGAAAGTCCAACAAAACCCCATGTTTTTTAACTTGATCAATTGGAAGGGATGGTTCCATTTTCTGAGACAGGACATGCAGAGAAACAGATTTGGGGGAAGTGAGGAGAATAATGAGGTCAATGTTTGTCAGTTGATGGGTGAATGTGCAGGTCTGCGGCTCAGGAAAGGACCTATAAACTAAACTGAAAGGTGTGTATTTGGAAACCATGAGGGAAAATAAAACATAATTGAACAATTTAAAGTAGATGAAATCTATCCAGAAGTGTATGTAAAATGGGAAGAGATAAGGTGTAGGGACAGAGGAATACAAATATTTTAAGTTCTGTCAAATCGTCGAAGATTCCAGAGAGACAGAAAGAATATGGCAAACCTATTTCCTCCTACTAGTCCCCATTGGTTCTGTTTTCTTCCCTAGTCTCTACGCCATGCTTTGGACTTGGTAAATACTCAACTTTTCTCTGATCTTTAAGGAAGCACTGATTCTATACTACCCCCAATAAATGCTACCACCAACACTCCTGTTGAGAGTATCTGGCATCTCTAAGGAGATATAAAGAAGGCAGAAAAAAGATAAATGTCCAGAATAATGTGTAACAGATGGAATGAATACAGACTGGGTGGTTAAGAAGCCTTTTCTCTTCCTGCCTCTTACCCTTACCCCAACACCATCCTCTCTGTAGTAGCCACCAGAACAATCCAAAAGAGAGGAGAGAGGTCAAGTAAAACATTCTCCATTCCCCATTAGCAAGGAGGTGAACCCCTCTGGGAGCCATGCTGGGCCATCTTCTTCCTCATGCGGGACTATCACAGATTAGGCATAGATAAGACTTCCCTACGCAAGCTGGTGTTAAGGTTGTAGAGGGGACTCTACATGTTTAAAATATCAGTTCATCATCCTCTGTGTTGAGTTTCTGCAAGCTGAGCAACGCGAGCTGAAGTATCTTGGGGCCCAGGAGGTGTAAGGGATGGCAGGTGCCTGCAAGTACAATGCCTCTGAAGCAATAGGTAGAAAGACATCATAGCTCCTACGGTTTCAGTGGATTCTGGAAAATCTGAAAGCAGATTCAGATCTCGGCTTAGACGCACATCTGGTGTACTGCCACACTATCCTTATTATATGCCCAGCCACAAATCACATTTCCAGCAATAGCAGGCCCCCCAAAGCATCACAGCACGGAAGGGGAAAACAAACTGCGAGGCTTTACTCCATAGATGTGCCGTGTCTGGACCAGAACCAACACGAGTGCTGGGCAGAGTGGGAAGGTGTGCACAGCAGTGCTGGCTCTGTGTAAGCAAAGTCGAGGGCTGTCGCAAGGGTTTCTTTCATCAGCACTAACTTCTCCTCCGACCGTCCTCATACTTCACCGGCTAGGTCTCCAGCATGGTGTCTCAGGGGTCCTCAACTCTAAATCATATAAGAAACTAGGGAGCCTACAAAAAAAAAAAAAAAAAAGGGCAGATGGCAGCATCCACTGCAGACCAACTGGGTCAAGATCGCTGGGATTCAGATCCAGGCGTTGTTGTTTTTCTAAAATGCCTCCCCTGTGATTTTAACGTGCAGCCGGGTTTGAGAACCACTCAGGACCTTAGGAACAAATCCTGTGTGATACAACTGCTGGTGAGTGAGGTTCATCTCTGGAGGAGACTGATTTCTAGTTTGACAGCAACTAGAAATATTGGCCGCCACAGGCCTCAGCTGACAGCAAACTCCGAACTACCACAGCCAATAACTCCGATCGGAACACGTATAGCTGCTACCTACCTACACCATCTTTCCCCCCGGAGGAAGCAAAGGCAAGGCTTCTAGAGGGCAGAGATATCAAAGGAATCCTCTCCCTCCGAAACAAAAGAATGAACATACTCAGGAGAATTCTTTGTGATTTTTCTCGTGGTTAAATAGGAAACCAATTACTTCTTATCTGCCGTGTTTATCACCCACCGGAGGGCTTTGTCGCCAGTCAGCGTTTCAAGTCTCTCCACCAGTGACCCTGTGCCACAGACAGGAGACAGCATCTCAGAGCCCATTTCCTGGCCTCTTCCGACAGGTTTACGCAGGCCTGGCACAAACTTGGACCCTTCCCCTACTCCTGTAGAGGAAATACAAGAAAAATAAGGCCAAGCCCTGGCCTCCAGAAAAACTCCAGTTTAAATGGAAAACTAAAACAAAAATGTACAAAACGTTCACGAAGACAACATCGACTCTCAATTCAAGGAAGCACCAGAAGACGGTCAGTTACCAAAATTGTTGCAGACACAAAGCTAGGTGAGTGAGTTCAGAGAAGAACACAACATATTACTCACTTGGGTAATGAGTAACAATGAGGGAACACTTTCCAGGAAGGATGGATCTGCTCTGGGTTTCAGAGAACGGACAGGATTTGGATTCGCGGAGAGGAGGGAGAAGGGCTTTACTGATACAGGAATCCTGAGAATCAGTGCAAAGGGCCACTATTGAGTAAAAGGCCTGTTTCTCCGTGAATTATTTTCCGATCCGTCTTTGGAGAACAGCCTCCTAGTAGCCACATGTCTTCTCCCTTCAGCACAATCAGATAGGTTTTGCCAGATTCTTTTTCACATCCCTGGAGTATTGTGTTGCTGCTGTTGTTTTTTGCACTTGGCCTACTAGGGTCACCCGCGAGGACAGCCTGGCAGGCCTCCGTCCGTGGCAATGGTGTGCGTGGGGAGAGAGCAGATCACCTTGCTCTTTGCCCCCGAGATGTGGTGGAAGGTCCTTCCTCGGGGAGAAGGCGTCACGCGGTGCTTCCGAACTCCAGCCTGCCGCCTCGGCACCGAGGGTTTCAGCCCTCTGCGACTCCCTAAGTCGTCTGCGCAGCGGCAGCCTGCCGCTTCACAAAACGGTGATAGTGATCCATTTCTTGAATTTGTAATCCCTCTGTGTTTTGTCACTGATTGTGGAGAGCTTTGTGATGCAAAATACACACTAGGAGGTGATTGGGAAATGAATACGGCTTCCGCACTCACCTGAGGGTTTCCTTCCTTCTAGCCCTGTCCCCTTCCCCACTTAATATAACTGAGAAATTGAAAAGCTGAGCAAGACCTTCCCTCTTTTGTACTCTATCCGGTGCGAATTCGGCAAAGCAAATGAAACTCCCCTCTTAGGCCAAACGTAGAAACTCCTTTCCCAGGGTTTGGGGGTAATGAAACCCAAGGTGTGCTTTGCACAGCCAAGCACTTTTCTCCTTGAGCCGTCAACCCCTGTGCACAGCAAGGGAATTTTAGCCCATTATGTTTCTGATTCATTTGCACTTAACTCATCAAGATATTGTTTTGTATGAGCTGTTTGATGTCCGAAGCACCTTATGAGCCTTTTTACGACCCTTTTATCTGAGAAGCTGGGAATTATGCCTAGCCAAGAATAAACAGAACTCAAAGGTTCGAGCTCAGTTCAAAACGTGGAACCCCTATGTAGGCAAAGGCTAAATAGTCTGTCCTTTCTGAGTTATGCTGTGTTTAATTAAAAAGGGACCCGGGGGCATATAAGACAAGGAAAAAAGGGACCCTGATTCCAAACTGCTTTCCTGCAGTCCTGGGAATGGTTGGCATTAATTAGCATGGAAAAATATATCCTCGTTTATATCCAGCCTATTTCTGAAGTGAGGTATACTGATAAGCAGATTTCATTTTTTGTTGCTGTTGTTTCCCTAAGCAGTGGTTCTTAATCAGATGAATGAACTTGTTTGTACTAGTTAACTTTGCTGGAGTTTAGGAGTTGTATTTAAAACAGATTTTATCCTACAGTGATATTAATTTGATAGGATCCATGATCTGTAAACCATTGGTTATCTTGGTCTCTCCTGATAAGGAAAAAAAGTGCCGAGGATTTCCAGTTGGTGAGCACATTTGGGCAGAATCTTTCACACGTCACAAATTGCAGATGGGAGGCAGTGATCTCGAACATGCAGTCACATTGCGTGACCATCTGACACCTTCCATTTAGAAAAATAATACTTTCCTCCCAGCATACGCTCCCTGCTGCAACCAGCACCAAAAATTATGCCTGGGAGAGCCGTTCCTCCCAGACCAGGGTCTTAAATATTTCTTAGGCGGCTTTTAAAAGATTCATACTGCGGCAGCACCTAGCCCACACCCTAGTCACCCTTAGAAAAATCCTGAAAAGGCGACTTCTGAAAAGATGCAGCCGATAACGAAAACATCCACAAAGAACAAAAGGGGTGGGGGTGGGGGAAGTAGAAGGAGACGAGAAAATTACACCAGACACATTTGTAAGGTGATTTATTCTTGTCTTCTGTGTGATTCAAGCATATTCACGTTAAAGTCAATGGACTTCTTTGTCGGCTCATTTCTAAGCCGCTTCACAGTGGCATAGAATTTCGCAGTCCCCAGGAGGGGGACCGGAGTCTCTGGGATTGTATATAACTTGCTCATCTGCCAGTGTTCTGCACTAACCCTTGCTCATTTAAGACAAGGAAGAGCATCTCTGCCTGGCCTCCTTCCCTGTACATTTAATGACCCCTGGCAATAGCAACGGCAGTGATTTCCGACAGACATGTTCAAGCAGAGAGGTTTTTAACCAGAAATTCAGAATTCTGATAGAATGGCCAAATGGGCACAGCTTATTTGCTGATAAACAAAGGCCATGACAAATTCTGTATCCAATTGCTGTGCACACACACACACACACACACACACACACAGAGGTTACATGACTCTATGCACACACACGGAGCATGCGTGACTATCCCCTCTCCTTTCCCAGAACGAAAGCAAATACACTTTTACAACCTGCTAGGTCACCAATACCAATTTTGTAAGAATGAAGAGGGCCTGGGCAGCTGCTGGCCCACGAGAACTGACCCTAACCTGTTTTCTTAGAATCCTTTGGGGAAATGGGATGGGGGGGAGGGGTATCGCTCTATGATCACAGAACAAAGGTGGCCAAAACAACCACCTGCTTAAAAAAAAAAAATACTACCTTCTTCTCATTTTCACACTGCCCTAGGTTTCGGGGGATTTCCCAGCAGCAGCAAATAAGTGATTTAAAGGTTGTATGTATCAGGATTTAACCAAAATGTTTAAAAAGAGAGAAACTTTTTTTTATTAAAACCAAATGGTACTTACAAAATGAACACCTTACTCTCTTTTCTTACAGAAAAAGGAAGCAGATAGCCCAATAATTATGTATAGTAGGAACACCATCTTTCACTTTTATAATGAAGGGAAAGTGCTTGAAAAGTTGTTTCATCAGAGAGGTGGACAGGTGGGTTTGTTCTCAAGAAAGCTCTCGTGTCATCTGCAGAGGATTTGACTTATTTTCCTGCGGCTTTTAAGAAACATAGAAGCAACACTCATTTGTAAAATCAGCTCCACTTCTGTGTCCAAGGAACAAGAATAGCAAGCAGAGGACTTCGAAAAGAAAAAGCAACGAACAAGAGAATGCTGTTTTGATCAGGACTGTCTCCAGAAAATCCATCGCTCCGTAGTTTCTGCACAAATATTTTAGCCTGACGTAGTTCCTACCAGATCTCTAACTTGTTAAAGTCTGTAATGACAATACTCTCAGGCTTACAATCTACCTCTCATTATCTCTCTCCTTGTTTCTACTTGCATGTGGGTATTCAAACATACATACATATTTGCATACATGCAAGCAATTCAATCAGGTAACGTGTGAAACACCAAATGAAATAAAACTCCCTCCTCAGATAATCTGTCCAAAGGATCCACACATACCATGGCCTGGTAGTAGGTTTGAACAGTGTTTGACTGCCTGATGGTTTCAGTAGGTATCAGTGGTGGGTATAACCCCAGTCCATTTGTCTACCAGATACCTCTTAATCTTTACACCATAACTTTAACCTCATCACTAACGCAGTGACAAGGTATATTGTATTATTCAGATCAGTTAAACAAATGAAATGCCTAACTCCTAAAAGCTCCATATAATTGAAGCAGTAATGATTTGGGCCTGAACTATCGTCTCTATTGTCCAGGTAACGGCCAAGTCTTGATTTGGTATTGAACTCGGGAGATCTATCGTAACAGGGAGGTAACAATGAGATCTCCCATTCTTTGAGCACTTATCACATGCCACGCGTAGGTTTAAACACTTTAAACGTATTTGAGCAAGGTCCCCTTACCTTCTTTACAAATAAGGAAGCTCAGACACAGAGAGGTTAATTACTCAAGATAGCAGAGTTCGTGAGTAGTAGTGGTTCCAGGTCCAGTGTTTGAACACCGGCAGACTAAATCCACCACACGTGCTCTCCGCCTCTATGTAAACTGCCTCCTGGTGAATTCCACTCACCTGTTAGTACCTGAGAGACTCTAAGGGGAGGAAACAACAGGGGACAGAAGAAATTCCTTATGTTGGTGGAAAGGACGTGGTAGTTAGTATACTTTACAGGTTCAAATCTATTACCTTAATGAGAAAAGCATTTTATGCTGAGAATGGTAGACCAGAAAGATGGAAAGAATTTAAGCTCTGTGATATCACCGACCCAACCCCGAATGCTCTGCTCGGTCTCCAGACTTCCAGAGATGTTCCAGGTATGGGGCATAAGTATCCTTATCATCTTTATGACTTTTTTGTTATGTTGTATTATGGAACTATTACTTTTAAAGTTGTATATCCCATAGAGTGTAGAAAAACCATATTAACATCCTCTACTTAATAGTTGTTAATTCCCCATAAAGGGGTGTCCCTATTTTTGTCTAGTATTTACTTAACTGTCATGATATGCTAACTGATAAGAGAAATTACACATCAGATATTTAAACTATAACGAGAAAAAAATGAAACACTAAATGAATGTTAATGGAGACATTTTTTATTAGAAGCCTTAGTGCTATAGTTAGATTCAGCATTTTGTGTGTGTCTTAAAAATGGTTTACATGAATGAGATGACGTCTAAAATCATCAGCAACATATCTTAAGAAGAGAGGTAGAGAAGAGTAACATTTGTATCACGATTCCTGTTAGAAGCATTTACCAAAACTGAACTAAAAGTGTCCTACCCAGTTTGTAATGTCATTCTCAAAACTGAAAAAAAATAAATGTGATGTAAACGTAAAAAAGCCATAATGTAGAACTAATCACTTGTCAACCTTATTTTTAATTGAAGCCATTTTGTGGTGGCTTTTATGAGGACAGATTCATACAACATTCCATATCTTTCCCTTCAATTTTTTCAGACAATCAAACAGAAATTTCTTAATATTAAATTGAATAGATGCCAAACAAACTTTGGGTGGATGCTTTCCCACCTCTTCTTGATTAAAAAAAAAAGATGGGGAGTAGGATTCACCATCATTCATTCAACAAATATGTACAGAGTTTCTGTTATGTAGCAGGCGCTATACTAGGGACATAACACTAAATGAAACAGACAAAAATGCCTGTCCATATGGAGCAGACATTCTAGTTGAAGGAGACAGATAATTAACAAACAAAAACAGGTAAAAGTAGTGATAATTATAAGTGATATAAAGAAAATAGAGCAGGAATGGAGAATGGGGAATGACTCTGAGAAGAGGGTGTGCGATTTTAAATAGGAAGCTCACAAAAAAATGGCACTTGGATAATGACCTGAAGGTAGTGAGGTGCCAGCTCTGTGGATATCCAAAAGTATTTCAGGCAGAAGGAAATGGCAAATGCAAAGGCCCTGGGGCAGCAGCATGACTGGCATTCTCAAGAATCAGCATGGAGGTCACTGGAGCCGAGTAAGCAAGGGAGAAGGACTATAGCTGAATGTAAGATCCCTGAGGTAACAGAGACAGCCTGGGCAAGGAGGACCTTGAAAGCTTTTGATATAACCTTGGCTTAAAATACTGTTATAGAACTAGGGCTTGAAAAAAACAAACAACCTATGGTCATCCTTTGGTTATTATATATCTTTTACTCTGTTTCTTATGCGATCGGGTCTGTTAGGTACAGCCAGGAAAATATGACTGTGCATCATATATCAGATGAAAAGGACATGATCAGCTTGAAATGAAATCGGTCTAATCGGTTATTTTTTTCTTCACCGTAATTCTCCGTAGCTTTGCAAATTAAATTTTTCTTCATGACTTTTTAGATTTTGTATGATCTTTTATTTTTGCATTGCCCCCAAAGCCTTTGGGATTATTATAAATTTTAATCCAATAATAATACTGACTGAGTTTTAATAAAGACTTGCCCTCCCTCTCTCCATTTCTCCTTAAAAACATTCTCTCTTTTACCTGCTTCTCTTGGCATTTACCTCCATATTTGTAAAAAGTTTTCTGAGGAGTCCAGGAGGGCGCCTGGGTGGCTCAGTCGGTTAAGTGTCCAACTTCAGTTCAGGTCATGATCTCACGATTCATGAGTTCGAGCCCCACATCGGGCTCTGCACTGACAGCTCAGAGCCTTGAGCCTGCTTCAGATTCTGTGTTTCTCTCTCTACCCCTCCCCTGATCACACTCTGTCTCTCCCTCTCTCAAAAGTAAATAAACAAAAAAAATAATTTTTTTCTTAGGTTGCTATCTTTGTCTATGTGTTCTCACTTTCTGATACCTGCCACTTTTCCCCATTTTAATATAATTAAAACAAAAACATAGCTAAATAAAAAAAATCAGTGTTCACATTACTGTGTACTATAGATTGAAATAATTACTATAATTATATTTTCTTTCTAGTACAATTGCCCCTTCTAGAACTTATTTTTGCCATTGTCCTTTACCTGAATGGCTTTGTAGAAGCAAATTCTTAACTTTTTCCAACTACTCCTTTGAGGTCACCATACATTTAAAACTAGTTATGTATTTTTTTCAAATGCTTAAACATAACTGAAACTCTACCAATCCCTTTTTCACCTGCCCCATTTTTTTTCTGGGAATTTTCTTCCTAGAACCCTCAGTTTTTCTTCTTCATCCCAAGACTTGTTTCTCATTAAGCCTATGACAAAGAAAGCACCCTGGAATTTGACTTCTCAGTCTTTTTTTTTTTTTTTTTTTTTTTTTTTTTTTTGTCCCTGGGCCCTCATCTTCCTTTTCTTTGCTTCTTAGTTCTGCCAAAGTATATCCTTTGATAATTTGTTTAAAACTAATTAATTAATTGATTTTTAAATAAGATACACAGGAGATGCATGAGAAATGGCTTTATTGCATGTTCAAGCTCTTGATTGATGGTTTGATTAGGTAGAGAATTCTGGATTGAAAATGAAATTGTGCAAAGAATTTGAAGCCTTTTACCCGCTGGGTGTCTGCCATTCCCAATGTTTTGCCTGAATATGGTAATTTCAGTTCAATTCATTGTGATGTCTTGAATCTCAAATCTCATATTCTTCAGAGCAGAGAAATTGCCTTTTCATTAATCAATTATTTCACTCTGTTTTGTGTGCCATCTTTTTCTACAAATCTTATTAATTGGGTGTTAGATCTTTTGGACTGATCCTTTATAGAGAGAGATTTTTCTCATATTTTCCCATTTTTTATCTTTTTATCTTACTTTTGAAGTATTTTCATAATTTTATCGTTATGGTAATGGTGGTGGTGGTGGTGGTGATGGTGGAGTTCAGTTTGTTGGTTGGTTGATTTTTAGTATTTTCTCCTGTTCCAAGCATTATCTCTATTTCTTTAAAGTTTATTTTTGGTTTTATTTTTTAAATTTCTCTTTTCGACTTTCACCAAAAATAAGGTTACATTTATCTCAGTTTCTGTTTCCATTTAAGATTCACGGTAGGAAAGTATGTTTGAACATCCATGTCATTAGACAAGGCTGGTTGTTGATTGGCAAGCAATGTTCTTGAGTCCTGAGACTCCACCTGCTAGTTTATTCAGAGAATAGCTCAAAGCCTTCCACCTGGTCAAGGGGAAGGTGAAGGAAGCCGACTTTACTGGGCAAGTAGAGACTCCTGGAATCTGATACCATTAATGCATTTCTGTGTGTGTGTGTGTGTGTGTGTGTGTGTGTGTGTGTGTGTGTGTTAATGTATTTCTAGCCAGCCCTGATTTTCAGAGTATCTTCAACCATTTCCTGCACTAGACTGAGAACTCCAAATCCCAAGTAATTAGAGGTTTGCAGGTGCAAATCAGCTCACTTTTTGTCACAAGACCTTTGGATTAGCTTTCTCCACATTTATGACCCCATCAAATGTCATTTTCCAAAATATATTAAAATCCCTCATCTGCTACTTTCTTCTGTCCTTTTATCTTTGTTCTTACAAGTCTATTTTATCCTTTTATTATCTTTTTAGAAGTGACCTAGAGGAAGAGGAGATGGTATGATCATACAACCTTCTCCGATTTATACCTGTAATTTTTATTTTTAACATTTAAATTTGTTTTCTAACTTTCTTGCTAAAAAATAACAAATCTGAGAATATGTTATTTTGATTTGGTTTCAGATTAAATAATGTCTAACAGAGCAGCTACTTATAAACATTTATTTGCAGTAGTGAATATAATGAAAGTATTCTGTAATTTAATGATTACAATATAAGTTATTGATTCATCAATTAGTGAATTAGAGCTTACTCATAGCATCAAGTCAATATTTTACCTGTCTATATGAAGAACTCTCCTCTTCATTCTATAAAATGATTGAGCTTTCTTTTCTTGTGGGGAGTGCTTCTAGTTAATATTTTAGTCTCATTAATATTAATCTCCTTAGTTCTAAAAAGCCATATTAAAATAATATAAGTAAACATTCTAATAGGAGACTGCTTTGAGTTTTCTACTGAAAGACCCTGAATGGATTCAGGACTAGCTACCACCAGGTTATATCACACTGTATAATATTGGGTCCCCCATGGAACCTATATCCTGCTTTGGTCAGCCTAGCCTATGTTCCCTGAAGTTCAAGGCACTGAAGTTTCCATGCTAAGATCTTACCATCAAAAGAAAGATCTCCTCCTGAATTTTTTTCTCCGACTGACCACAGATTGTTTTAAAAAATAAAAACAAAAGCACTAATATGGTAAGTCTCAGCGTGCCCTTAGATCTGTGATTAAGCAGGATAAGCAATAACGCTGACAGGTTGCCTTGATAAATTTCAAAAGCCAAATGAAACTGTTGGCTCTTGGGAACGAATTCACTGGAGGATGTTACACTACTCTTAAGGAGTAGTCACTGGAGATTTCCCCAGGACTCTGCAGACTGAACAAAAACTCTTGGAAAAAACAAAATAGAAAGGCAAAGGAAAAAATAAAGGAAAACTTATGATCAGTTTTTTTTTTTAATTTTATAACAGCTTTATTGAGATATAATTCAAATGAAATAAAATTCACCCTATTAAAGTATACAATTCAGGGGTTTATAGCGTATTCAGAGTGGTGTAGCCACCATCACTCTACTTTTAGGACATTTTTATCATCTCAAAAAGAAACATCATACCTCTTAGCGGTCACTCTCCTTTCTCCCTTCCCTCAGCTGCTGGCAACCACTAATCTACTTCCTGTCTTTATCGATTTGCCTATTCTGGACATTTCATATAAATGGAATATTTGGTCTTTTGTGTCTGACTTCTCTCACTTAGTATAATGTTTTCAAGGCTTATCCGTGTTGCAGCATGGATCAATATTTCATTCCTTTCTGTCACCGGTAATATTCTATTATATGGTGATATTAAACAAATATATCTCTTTTACTTTATCCACTCATTAGTTGAAGGACCCCTTCTGGACCCCTTCAACATTTGGAGTATAATAAATACTTTAATGAACATTCATGTACAAGTATTTTCTAGACAGAAGTATTCATTTCTCATGAGTATATTCCAAAGAGTGAAATGGCAAGTCAGAGGTTTAAATTATTGAGAAAATGCCAAACCGTTTTCTGAACTAGCTGCACTATGTTACAACACCATCAGTGTATTGGGGCTTCGGTTTCTCCATATCCTCACCAACACTTTTTTCTTGCCTTTTTTTTAAAGCTGCCTTAGTGGACATGGAGTGGCATCTTATTATGATTTTTATTTGCAATTCCCTAATGAATAATTATGTCGAGCATGTCATCCTGTGCTTATTGGCCATTTGTATATCTTCGTTGAAGAAATGTCTGTACAAATCTTTTTATAAATAGGGACTATTTCTTGGCTTTCAATTCTATTCCATTGATCTATATGTCTATCCTCTGCCAGTACTACACTGTCTTGATTAGCTTTGAGCTAACTTTTGAAAGTGTGAGTCCTCCAATTTTGTTCTCGGTTTTCAAGATTGTTTGTGGCTATTTTGAATCCCTTGTGCTGCCGCATGAATTTAAAGATCCACTTGTCAAATTCTGAAGAAAAACAAAAAAGCAGCTTGGATTTTGATTGGGATTGTGTTGAATATGTAGATCAATTGGGGAGTATTGCCATTTTAACAATGTTAAGTCTTCTAATACATGAATATGGGATGTCCTTCCATTTATGTAGGTCTGCTTTTATTTATTTAAACAACATTTTTCAGCTTTCAGGGTGCAAGTCTTACACTTCTTTTGTTAAATTTATTCCTACATATTTTATTATTTATGATATCATTATAAGTGGAATTATTTTCTTAATTTCACTTTCAGATACTTAGACAACTGATTTTTGCATAGTAATCTTTTGTCCTGCAACTTTGCTGAATTCACTTATTCTAATATTTTTCATGTGGATTTCTTGGGAAATTCTCAATAAGATTTTGTCATCTATGAACAAAGATAGTTTTGCTTCTTCCTTTAAAATCTCTATGCCTTTTAAGACAACAACAACAAAAATCTCTATGCTTTTCAATTCTTGTTTTTGCCTAATTGCCCTAAGACCTCCAGTACAGTGTTGAAGTGGCAAGAGTAGATATTGTAGTCTTGGTTTCTATCCATCACCAGAAGTGTAATATTAGCAGTGGGTTTTTCCTGGACACATTTTATCAGATTAAGGAAGGTCCTTTTAATTGTTAGTTGAGTGTTTTTATGATGAAGCATTAATGGATGCTTCTCCTGCATCTATTGAGGTAATCATGTAGTTTTAATTCTCTATTCTACCACTAAGATATATTACATTGATTGATTTTCAGGTGGTAAGCCAATCATGCATTCCTAGGATAAACTCCAGTTGGCCATAGTGTATAAACTTGTTTATATGTTGCTGGCTAACAGTTTGTATTTTAGTTGTGATCAAACATTTTGCACACTATTGGAAATGTCGTGATTTAATGTCAAACACTTAAGTATAACAACAATAATAATATGCCTGTCTGGCTCTGTGCTAGGCATTTTTATGTCCATTGGCTCATTTAGTCCCTGTACTGACCCAATGAATTAGATCCTAATATTATCCTAACTTTATAGATTATAAACCTGATTCTCAGAGAAGTTATGTAACTTTCACAAGGTTATAGTACTAGTGAGTGGAGATGTGCTGGTATTCTAAACCAGTCTAACTCCATAACTGAGTTTTAACCACCACATTCTAGGAATATGCATTGAAGTATGGATACTTTTGTATCTTTTCTTTATATTTTTGCTTCCATCTGTCTGTCATTTTCAGGGTTCAGGCCATAAAGATGAATAAATAGTGCTGACTGATGGAGTTGTTTCTTGGACAGAAGTATATAAGTTCATTCAATCTAGATTCAGTTTGTCACTCATACACCATGATTTATAAAGATGACAGCCTATAGGATGACTGAAAATAAATCACAAATACACCCTGAATTCAACTAGAAAATGTACAAATCCATTTTACTAAAATGCAGAATTAATGATATCGTATTCACAGTCTTTAGCATTTGTAGGATTGTTTGTTCCAGGTGTTTAGAAAGAAAATTTCCCTAAGATTGTCTTACCAGATCTGTTTGGGTCCCTCAAGTAATGGATATATTAAGGATAAAGAGTTTGTAGAGGAACAAAGTCTTTTTTTTTCAATATATGAAATTTATTGTCAAATTGGTTTCCATACAACACCCAGTGCTCATCCCAAAAGGTGCCCTCCTCAATACCCATCACCCACCCTCCCCTCCTTCCCACCTCCCATCAACCCTCAGTTTGTTCTCAGTTTTTAAGAGTCTCTTATGCTTTGGCTCTCTCCCACTCTAACCTCTTTTTTCCCCCCCTTCCCCTCCCCCATGGGTTTCTGTTAAGTTTCTCAGGATCCACATAAGAGTGAAAACATATGGTATCTGTCTTTCTCTGTATGGCTTATTTCACTTAGCATCACACTTGTAGAGGAACAAAGTCTTAAAGGGAATATGCAAGACTTGAATAGCCTTAAAAAGAAATGGAAATAACATGTTGGATTCAGGGAACATTGTTTTCTTTTTCCAAAATACTCTTGAGTACGATCAGATTGTTTTATAATTCAAAGGGGGAGAAATATTGTGAATAAATAAGCCTATTTTGAAGGAAAAAGAGACTATAATTGTAACTCTATATTCTAATATCATTTTGAATCTTTGTTCTATTCTTTCCTATTTTCTAACATATTTCCCATGCCCTTTAAATTTCCTGTTACTAATAATCTCCTGGGTTTTTTTTCAGAAGTTTCTCAGAAATCTCAGCTGCTCAAAAGAGAGCTTTGAAAAGACTTGTACCCCAAAATAACGTTCTACAGAAAATTACATTCAAATTAAATATGAGCTAAAATGAATTAAATTAAATTTTTTCCTGATGTCTCAGTTCTTACCTGTAGCTAATAGATCATGTCTCAAGGTACATAGGCATTCAGAATGCATGGTCCTCCCAAAGTACCTCAGACTCCAAATCTGAAATCCAGGGGCTAATATTTAAGTAGCAATTCATCAATTCTACTCGTATGAATAGAATTTCAGAGCAGCCCTTACGTTTATCGTTAAGAAGAGTTGGAAGAAAGGAGCCCAGCTCAACTCTCCCTGCCCTAAATTCTCACCATTCCGTGCTCTGCTTTTTCACAAAGCAACCCTGTATGAAGTGTCAGCCCCGCGCCCTCCCCCACTGCCCGTCTGTAGCACTGCATGGCTTTGCATTGCTTAAGGATAAACAGGTTGGAGTTGCATATGGTTAACATTTTTTGTTTGAGCTGGTGCAGGGAGGGATTGTTTAGCATCTGCAGGTCTCACATGGTGTCACGGGCAGTAAAGGAATGACTGAAGTAGTTGCAGACAGCATGGAGTCTACATTCCTCTCTTTGCCTAAGAAATCATGATAATTAAATTAACATGGGTTGAATACAAAGCATGAGAGCAGAGACATTAGAACAGAAACCCCTGTCTCAATGTGTGATCACCATATTTACCTGTATTATATGAGGCAATAAAAACCAGAGGAGAAAAGTAATAAAAACAAAACAGTAATAAAAACTTATATTTGCATAATTTCCTTCAGCCCCAGGATTCCAAAGCATTTAATGAAAATCATATAGGAAAACCTGTCATGGCACATGTGACTTATAACTGGCAGAAGAGCTCATTAGCAATTACAGGGTGGCCAAAGGAACTGGAGACAAATTGCATTTTTGGAAAAGCATCCTGTTTTGGGTCTTCTGATTCATCCTGTTACTCTTATGGCTATGAATCAGAGTAATCGATGCCAGACATACTCCCACTTACAATTTGAAAGTGGTGAGAATCATTAAAAGGGCACAAACTTGTCAAATTGTATCAAGGTGGGATGGTGAAATTCATGCTTACTTAGGGAGCTGTCAAGTGCACACTTTATTTCCATTTAGTCTCTCCTCATCAGAGCTTCCCAATGTGGAGGGAAAGGAGCAGGCCTTGGTCTTGTGTGCTTAGCATTGTGGGGGTTCCCAGGCATCTTTCCTATACACCACTTGAAATTCATACTGTGGTATGAAATCAGGCTGGTTTTGTCATGACTTTGAAAGATTTGTAAGGCACAGATGTTAGCTCCAGCTGTTTTTATCTGTGATCTGCAGGCTAAGGTGGTCCTTTGTAAGTTGTGCTCTTGCAAATGCCATTAGAGTGTGTTCTACTAACACTCACATATCGAGAATCCCCACATAAAAATAGATTCAAGAGATAAATTGTGCTTTAAGTCAAGAGGATTTCTTTTAAAGATTAGACAGTAATAAAATGGCTACTTTCACAGAACATGAGGACCTCTGTGGAAAAATCTATTGCTTTTCAATGCAACAAAATCTCTTGGATGTGTCAGGCATATGCCACTTATTATACTCATAATACTACCATTCATACGAATAATAGTGAATGCACACAGTGTATATTCTGTAATGTATTTAAACGTGTTATCTTATGTAAGTCTCAACAACACAATGAGGTGGGTACTACATCTATTCCCATATAAGGTGAGCCAAACCAAAGTTTGGAGTGGTTAAAATTACCTGCTATTGTCACATAGTCATTTGCAAAGTGCCTTAGATTCTAAGATGAAGTCACAATGAGATCATTCTTGACTCTTACTTTTTAACTGAAAGAAAAGTGAAGAGTAAAATCTCACAAAGTCAGAGATCAAACAAACAACAAATGCAAAATCAAGCCTGTATCCTAGCTATTGATATCATATCACTATTTTTTATCAATTTACCTAACAAAGACTATCCATATTTTTCATTGTTATAGTTGAGATCACAACTAAACTATTATAATGCCAATTACATGAGAAAAATAAAGCATAACACTATCTCTTGCAAAGGGTTTTTATGTTCTACTTTGATATGACTTCATGAGAAGATATAATAAACGCCATTATCTATTTGCCAACTTTTGCAATTCACTTATTCACTCCATACATTCCGAATTTCAGTCTCCCCTCTAAAATCCTTCCAGCGCTAAAATTCAATGATTCAATCATTCCAAGTCCCATCAGTTTTTGAAAGCATGTTTTCTTTTATATTCATTATTCTTTTTATGTCTTTCAGAATGTAAGACAGTTAATATTAACCAAGTATTCTCAAATAGTCTCATATACATCGGGTGTTCATTATAGCAATTTTTACTCCAACAAACCTTCCTGAATCAACCTGTTATAAAACAGAACATCCCAGCAAGGCAGATATATACTATCACCTGCTACAGCTTCCCAAAGCATTCTTCGTAAGTGATGTTTTATGCTACGTGATTAGAAAGCACTGCCATCTTCCTTAAGGTTCAACCTGTCATAACTATGGAGATGGGAAATAAGAACCTCTGCCTAGCTTTGTACTCAGATCATTTATGAAGCAGAAGTAAGGAATTACATAAGAATTCAGGAGAGCAAAGAATCATGGTTCATATTTCTTGAGCATTTGCTCTGTCCAACACTTTATAGGCATTCCCTCATTTAAATTAAATGTATTCATAGTAACTAACAATCATGGCTAAGACTTCTTGAGCATTCCCTCATTTAATACTCAACAATAACCCTGTGAAGTAATGAAGTAGATCATTAATATTCTACTCAACATATTATTATTATTATTTGGAATCTGCACATTTTACTTAAACGGTGACCCTCCAATTCCTCCCCAGTGAATAACAGAGACTGCTATTTGCCCATCCAATACTTAGTCTCCCCTTCTTTCTTTACAAAGACAACCTTCATTGTGTTGAGGGTGCCCATCTAAAAATCTGCACTCCCAGTCTCTCCTGTAGTGAGAGGTGTTCCTGCTACACACTCCTGGCCAGTAATAATTAAACAGAAATTTCTGGGTAGGGATTCTGGGCAGGTCTTTTTAAATAGGACAGTCTTCGCCAGCTTGTTCCCTTTGTGATTTTGTCCTTTATCCTTCCCCCTTCTTTCTGCCTCGAAGATTTGACAACCAGCTGCCTTTTTTTTTTCACGTATTAAAATGAAGCCACCCTTTAAGGATGGTAGAGTAGCAATGTAGAAAAGTTTTGGCCCCTGATGATATGTGGAGACCTCCTCACCAGCAATGGACTTCTACCTCTGGAATTCTCATTACATGAGGGAAAATAAACCCTGCTACTTGTTTAAGCCACTCTTTATTGGTTTTTTCCCTATTATATGCAGCAAATTAAAGTGTGGAATCAAACTTTAGAAACCTTTGCAGAAATAAAGAAAGGGGGGACTTGTACATATAAAAGCAGTCAACAGGGGCGCCTGGGTGGCTCAGTCGGTTGAGCGCCGACTTCGGCTCAGGTCACGATCTCGCGGTCTGTGAGTTCGAGCCCCACATCGTGCCCCTGTGCTGACAGCTCAGAGCCCGGAGCCTGTTTCAGATTCTGTGTCTCCCTCTCTCTGACCCTCCCCCATTCATGCTCTGTCTCTCTCTGTCTCAAAAATATATAAACGTTAAAAAAAAAAATTAAAAAAAAAAAAAGCAGTCAACATTTCAGAACAGTAATCTCCCTCCAATTTCCTAAGAGTAAACATGATGAAGGCTTCTTTCAACTTCTGTCTGCTATTCAAATGTCTAAAATTCCACAAAGGCCCTAAAGACCCAGCCTTCACTTAAACATTTCCCCATCGTTTTTGCCTGATGGCCTAGAACATTTAATGTCAGTCCAGTACCTTTTGCTTATCACATTACTGATTTTCCTGTACTGTTGCATTGATTTATGTCTTTTTTTTAAGTTTTCCTAAACAATAACTGGAGCCTTTTGCATGTGGAAACTGTGTGTGTGTGTGTGTGTGTGTGTGTGTTTTACACACTCTCCACAGATTGCAAACTCTTATATACACTAACTTTCTTGTTGATTATTGGAACAAACTTGTCCTACATTAACTTTTGATTATCGAATGGTGGGATAGAACAGTGGTGCTCTTTTAAATCATGGCATAAGTACTTCTGTATAGCAGCTTATCATGTTGTCCCTGCTCACTACAAAGTACAGTTCTAGCCACATAGCAGATAATCAACAAATACTTTAGTGCAAAGTGTAATTGAATAGAATGATAACACTGCTTTGATTTCTATGTCTAGGTGGTCTCGTATTACTTTTAAAACACAAATTCTGATCCACTCCCTTCATTTTATTATGCTTCTCTGAACTTTTTCATACCCCAGTTTCCCCATCTGCAAACTGATAATTTTAATATGAACCAAAATAATAGTAATAAAGAAAAATGAAATATTATGCATAAAGCATATAAGATAGTATTTGGTACATAGTAAATATCCAATAACTATTTGATATAATTTTATACTTATATATAACTTTTATAACTATGATTTTCCTCTGGCCTCTTCCACTTGATTTAAAGTAATATGCTCATCTTTGCTCATTAAGAGGTTGAGATGATACACTGAAATTATATCACTGTCTCAATGATAATGTTATACTTTTTTTTTAAAAATAAGTAAATAGCATGCTATTTTTATAGCCAGTGACTTCCATCATTTTTAATTTAGCAGAAATTAATTAAATAAAACATGACTACAGGTATTAAAGCAACACAATTCCTTCATACACCATTTTTCATATATTTGGATGAAAATTGAGTGCCTACCGCATTTCGGGCATTGAAGATACAATCATGACGAAGACCGGTTCTTGCCTGAGAAGCTATTGAAGGGGGACATATGCTGCCAATAAATGGTCTAGGGTAGATTTTACCCTGGCACAATCACGTCTTGTTATTCTTTCCATACTGTTCTGTGCCTCTAGCTATCAGGCACCTTCCTCTTTTCCAAGAAGAAAAGAATGCCTTTGCAAAGTGTAGTCTTCTCAACTGGATGGAACTCAGCAAAATCTGGAGCACGTGAAATGATCCTAAAATGAGTGTTGTTGATGGACAACACCCATGCAATGAACCTCAGTCAGGGGAATAGGCAAAGTGGTGTTCACCAGGCTCTCACCACCCTTCCTTGGCACGTCCTCCCTTGGTGATGATGCAATTTCTCTCCATGTGACTCCACAATATGAGTCTCTAACCCTGACCTTCTCTAAGGTCATGTCCCTTCACCATCAAACCCTACCTATCAGCCTTGATCCTCGTGGGATGGAGGGGCCTAAGGGGGATTCTTGTGTCTTTCCCTCTGTTTTCTTTTGAATCTATTATTAGTTCCTGCACTCTTTTAAATAATGCAAATCTAAATTTTAAAATAAAATCATGAAAATGCTAGAAACTGTCCTATAGCTGAAAAGGTATATAATATTAGGGTTGAAATGTGTTAGCAACTGTGACATCAAAGACACTTCAAAAGAAAATATGAACTCCACATATTTTCTGAAACAAAATGATTGAAAGCCTTTAAAAAAAAAGCTGGAAAAGACAGTCTCTTCAGCACATGGTATTGGGAAAACTGGGCATGTGGGAAAACTGGGAAAAGTGACATGCAGAAGGATGAACCTGGACCATTTTCTTAAACCATACACAAAAATAAACTCAAAATGGATGAAGACAGGAAGCCATCAAAATCCCGGAGGAGAAATCAGGTCAGCCTTTTACCTCGACTTCAGCAACTTGTTACTTGACATGTCTCTGGAGGCAAGGGAAACAAAAGCAAAAATGAACTTTGGGACCTCATCAAGATAAAAAGCTTCTGCACAGTGAAGGGAACAATCAGCAAAACTAAAAGGTAACGGACAGAATGGGAAAGATATTTGCAAATGACATATCAGATAAAGGGTTAGTATCCAAAATCTATAAAAAACTTATCCAACTCAACACCCAAAAAACAAATAATCCAGTGAAGAAATGGGCAAAAGACATGAAGAGACACTTCTCCAAAGAAGACATCCAGATGGCTAACAGACACATGAAAAGACGCTCAACATCATTCATCATCAGGGAAACACAAATCAAAACCACAATGAGATACCACCACACGCCTGTCAGAATGGCAAAATTAACAACTCAGGCAACAACAGAGGTTGGTAAGGATGCAGAGAAAAAGGAAACCTTTTGAACTGCTGCTGGGAATGCGAACTGGTGCAGCCACTCTGAAAAATAGTGTGCAGGTTCCTCAAAAAATAAAAAAAATGGAATTACCCTGTGACACAGCAATTGTACTACTAGGTATTTATCCAAAGGATACAGGAGTGCTGATTCGAAGGGGCACATGCACCCCCATGTTTATAGTAACACTATTGATAATAGCCAAAGTATGGAAAGAGCCCAAATGTCCATTGACTGATGAATGGATAAAGAAGATATATACCTACACACATATACCTACCATGAAATATTACTCAGTGATCAAAAAGAATGAAATCTTGCCATTTGCAACTACATGGATGGAACCAGAGGGTATTATGCTAAGTGAAATTAGTCAGAGAAAGACAAATATCATATGACTTCACTCATATGAGGAATTTAAGATACAAAACAGATGAACATAAGGGAAGGGAAACAAAAAATAATATAAAAACAGAGAAAGAGA
Organism: Panthera pardus; assembly: GCF_024362965.1. NCBI lineage: Eukaryota > Metazoa > Chordata > Mammalia > Carnivora > Felidae > Panthera > Panthera pardus. Next base: position 48,893,725 of record NW_026526710.1, on the reverse strand, counting down.
GAGAGAGAGAAACCATAAGAGACTCTTAAATACAAAGAAGAAACTGAGGGTTGCTGGAGGGCTGTTGGGTGGGGGGAAGGGCTAAAGGGGTGAAGGTCATTAAGGAGGACACTTGTTGAGATGAGCACTGGATGTTACATGTGAGTGATGAATCACTAAATTCTATTCCTGAAATTACTGTTACACTGTATATTAACTAATTTGGATTTAAATTTTAATTAATGATTTAATTAAAATTTGAAAATAAAATAATAAAATAAAAAGCTGGAAAAAGTATAACATATATGACATTAAATTTTTACTATTTTTAACACATGGACGTTTCTTACAAGTTACTTTTAAAAAAAAAACGTATGTATTCCAATAAACAAATGAGCAAAGAATATGAACAGGCAATAAAATACACACACACACACACAAACTAAAGATAGACCAAGAAAATGTTTTCAGTTCTATTTTTTCAGCTAGTGAAATAGATCCTGATTCAATCAATGAGTTTTACTTAGCAGATTTATTTTAAAATTGATAATTTGGGGGGATGATGAAGAAATAGTATTAAAGGAACCATCAATACTCTCAATGAGTATAAACTGGTACAACTATGCTAGATGAAACTTTGGAAAAATATATCAATTCTTGTAATCCTAAAACTATGTACAAATGATTATAGGTGTGCCAAAGATTTATCTATCAAGAGTATTTATCATAGGCTTATTTAAAATAGCCAAAAACATGGAAATACCCTCAAACCCACAATAGGGAAATGATTGAATAAACTGTATATATCCATATAATGGGAAATTATAAACCCATTATGAATGAGATTGAAAAATAATATCTAGGATGATAGAAATATATTCATGTGATATTGTGGGAAAAGGTTACACAATAGTTTTTATATAGCCTGATTCATTATTATACCATTTGTAAATAAGAGTATCCATGGAAATAAAGAAAAACTACATACCACAACAGTGGTTATTTCTGGTTGATGATACTGCAGTGTTTCTTATTTTCTCTTTTTCCCTTATGTAATTGTATAAATCTTCCACAATGAACATCAATTGTTGTCATAAGAGATTATTATTTTAAAATATTAAAGTTAATGGCAAATAATTAGGTAATCAAGTAGTGAAGTAATGAATTTTGATGTAATTTGAGAAAGTTGGCTTGATATATGTAAAGGGGAGTATCAGAGCATTTAAATCCCAATGTGGGAATGAGGAAAGCAATTGTGTAATGGAAAGAATGAAATCAAATAAAACAAGTGTGGAGAGGAAGACAGGCTGAGATTTGAAACTGATAAAGAGGAAAAATATGATGATATCTGACTAGTAGATCAGGTTAGAAAGTAAAGGAGCAAGCTTCTGGTGGATTTGAATATTAAAAATGACCTTTCTATCATACAAAATAATAATGTGTTTTTATTTTGTGCAAATGTGATAATGGCCAAATTACTTACTCTAAAATGCAAACATCTTAAAGGGGAGCTAGTCGAGCACTAGATGCAGTTAATTGATCTCCAGCATGACTGGGATTTTCAGGCTGGTGTTAAGTTTAACAATCTTGAAAGGTGTTTTGGAGTTCAAATGCAAAATAAGTCCCTCCCTTGGAGGGAATTCTGTGAATTAGTTGGAGACACAGGCATTTACAGCTCACAGGTTTCCTCATTTGCTGGAGGGTATCGTTATCTTTATAGTTCTATATATAAAATAGGCAAGTGTCCTAGGTCATGCCTCTTCCCATGAAAAATTGATCATGTGCTGGGGGGTGAAGGGAAGCCCAGAAGTGTCTGCCAATGGACGGAGATACAGAATACATAAACGAACACAAAGGCACATCAGTTTAGAAAACTGATGCCTGTCCCCAACCATAAAAGAAATTGTCTTCTTAGGGGGAAAATTGTTATTTCTGAGGACTATTCATGAACACTCCCAGAATTTTCCTATTCTCCAGAAAGAACCATCACATAGAAATTTCTACCACACTAGTGTTCCTATTTCCTAGCACATCGATATTTCTACATCTAGAACTAGGCTAGGCTACAGCAATAGACTGCAAATTGGACCAAAGGTTTTGGGGTTAATGAAACCAGCTTCTCTGGAGAAGCGGGTATACTTGGATTTACTACTGATCTTGTTTTCCTTATATGCAAAACTGAGATAAGAATACATCAGTTGCAAGTTTGTTTACAAGACAAAAGTAAATAATATACACAAGTTCCCTATCCATAATAAACAATAGCTATCTTTAAGACATGGATTTTTGGGGGGCAAAATTGGGGAAGGCTTGTGTAAATATATAAGAAGATATGTATGTACTTGAGCTGAAATACATCATTACAGTAGCGACGTTTTTACTGACAACTTCTTATCTGAAATGTGACAAAAATCAAAAGCAAATTGTGAATGCTTATGTTCATAAGAAAGTTTGAAATTTATTTTGAATCCATATTTTCATGAGGGGTGGCCAGCATTTTAACAATTATTTTGGTTTTTTTTTTTAGCTCCATTCACATTCTTAGTGGTAAGTATGTACATTTGTACCATTTGTAAGTAATTCTATAAATTTAGCATAGTATATGTGAACAAACACACTTATATTAGTGTCAAAAGACTGGGAATTGTTTCCCTACTCGCAATAAATAAAACATTTCTGTGGCTCTGGTTCCTAAATAAAGAATAAGAAAATTAGTAAGACATTGTTAAGCTAATCTCAGTTTGCGGCTTTTGCTTTTTTTTTTTTTCTCCTTACCTCAACAAAATAGGCTGTTTGCCTGATTTATGTAAGTTAGAGGAAAAAACTTTTCAGATATAATAATTTTCAAAGGAAATATCTTACGCAAGCTTATTTTAGCTTGTTCTTATAGAAGCAAACTTTCTGAGCCAATGATTACATCCTATAACCATTACAGAGAGGGCAAACTATGTGGCAAAGGATTCAAAGCCAGTTAACAACAAAGCCTGGTTTAAAACTCATGAACAAAGAAACAAGACAGACTCATAAATACCGACAACAAACTGGTGGTTGCCAGACTAGACAGGAAGGGGGGTGGCGGGGGGGGGGGGGTGGGCGAAAGAAGTGAAGGGGATTAAGATGTACAAACTTCCATTCATAAGTCATGGGGATAAAAAGTACAGCATAGGGAATATAGTCAATAATAACTGTATCGATGTTGTGTAGTGGCTGGTGGTGACTACATTTACCATGATAAGCACCGCATAATGTAAACATTATGGAATTGTCGCATCATTACGTTGTACACCTGAAACTCATATAATACCGTATGCCAATTATACTTCAATAATAAAAATTAAAATGAAAAACTCAGGCTTCCAGCTCCAAGGTAGAACTATTGGCACCTCTGAGAAAGGGTCAGGAATAGATTTAATAATAATTTAATCATCAGCTTTTAAACGCAACATTGCAAAGCACACCATATACGTGAGGCTTCATAATTAGATGGTTTTTCTTGTAATTTCCAAGGTTGTGAGTAGAATGGCGTTAAAAAGGTTGTGAGTAGAATGGCTTTAAAAAAGAGCAGAATGATAAATGTGTGGATCTCTGCTCTGCCATTTAACATGCCCATAACTCCTTAACATGAACTTCTCCATCTATAAAATGGGAATAATAGCACCTGCCTCACAGGGTGCTAAGAAAACAAAACGAAAGAGATCACAAAAGTAAAATCAATTTGCAAACTAAAAAAAAAAATGTAAAATGCAAGGGAGTGATATTATCATTATTAATGAGCTTACAAAAATCCTGGCTCCTTTACTGTGAGTGAACTTGATCGCAGGGCTTTCCTGGCTTATTTTAGCAACATAGCTCTTAGATTTAAGATATAGAGGTTTTGTTACCAGTGGGATTTTCACTATGCAATAAGAAAATATAAGTAATTATCTAAAATAAGGCCATCTAATTATATCGGGGGGTTCTGATAACAGCATAAACCATGAAAGTGGAACCTAAGTGCTTTATTATCAGAATCATAAAACAGAAATATAGTCTGTTATTGCATTATTGCAAATTCTTTATTTTGATAATACAGATTTGAGAGTGTTTCCCAAATTGCCCTTTTTATACTCTATGTGTTCCTGTTAATTTTTCATATTGATATTAATATTATTTCATAATATCATGCCATTTTACTAATGGATTTTTTTGGTAAATATACTATAGTTTATACATAAAAACTATGATGGAGTTATGGTCTCTGCTATAGTCATTCATTCTCCCATGTTACACACCAATTAAATCTGTATCTTACCTGCAAAAATATACACTGGGCCATGTGCACATAATTCATATCCATACCTAATGATAACCTCATAAACTATTTTCCCGCCATTGAAGCACACATATGTTTAACTTTGCAATGCATTGCCAGAAGAATGCCTTTGAAAAAAATCCCACTGCTGATGAAGTCTCATCAATTGCTGCTTTTTTTTTCTACTGTATACTTTATGAATTGCCTCATCATAATTAACTCCAACCACTGGAATTAATTACTCCAGATGATTTGGAAATTGGGCTTGTCGATTCCTCGAAGTTTGTCGAGATTATCCCACAAAGCAGGGGAAGGGGTTTAAATATGGCAAAAATGGTCTTGGCAAAACCAAACATGTTTTAGTGTTTTGTTTTTCAGAAAAGAAGAAATAGTGCAACACTATGACTCTAAGTACATTTTATTCCTTTTCAAATTAACCAAATTATAGACAATAAGAGCTAAAGGCGGTCATACATGAGATTGCTGTCTTAGCCCTTCATTCCACGCACGTGGAAGGGGAGCCTCTGAAAGCTTGGGTGAATTGGCCTAGGTCACACAGGGAGTTACGGCCGAACCAGAGTAAGAAACCAGGCTCTGCCTCCGCAGTGAAGTGTTCCTTATACTTGGCCTGTCTATGTTGATGTCATGGGTTCATGATCCAAACCCATGGCAGGGTTCTGTTCAGCAGTAAAAAGAAAGAAAGATAATTGATCTTACAGGCTTTCTCATACAGGAATCATGCATGGCACTACAGGATTAAGGATGGTAAGGATATATTGAAAACAGGCAAACTACTCAAAAGAAACCCTCCTTTGAGACACTCATTGGAAGTCAACCCATCCCAACTTTCTTCCAACTGTTTTCAGACTTGCCATCATAGCCTTTCCTCCCCAAACCTGCTAGAGTTAGAGAATAAGCATTTATACTTGATAGGAACAAATTCTGTGTCAGAGAACTCCAAAGAAGATTGGAAAATACTTGGTAACAGTTTCCAATTTTTTAGTTGTCAAGAGAAAAATTTATCTTTTAAATGATGTATACTTTTTTAATGTTAATTTTTCCAAAATGTTAGTGTTCTTTCAAAAAAATGCCAAATTCTCTCTGACAAAGAGTCCAGGGGGCCTAATCAGAGCAGAAACTTGAAAATCGGGTATTAGAGGCAAGGAATGTCTCAGAGTACATCAAAAATTGGTATAGGGATGCCTGGGTGGCTTAGTCCGTTAAGTGTCTGACTCTTGATTTCCATTCAGGTCGCAATCTCACAGTCATGAGATCAAGCCTCATGTTGGGCTTCGCGCTGAGTGTGGAGCCTGCTTGGGATTCTCTCTCTCCCTCTGCCCCTTCCCTACTCTCTCTCTCAAAATAAATAAATACACATTTTTAAAAAATTGATATAAATGGGGAAAATATGGGGTGCCTGGGTGGCTCAGTCGGTTAGGTGTCCAACTTCAGCTCAGGTCGTGATCTTGCAATCAGTGAGTTCAAGCCCCACATCTGGCTCTGTGCTGACAGCTCGGAGCCTGGAGTCTGCTTCAGATTCTGTGTCTCCCTCTCTCTCTCTGCCCCTCCCCCACGCTTACTCACATTCTGTCTCTCTCTGTCTCTCAAATGTTAAAAATTATTAAATAAATAAATAAATGGGGAAAATATGAATAAATGAGAAGTTATAAAGGTAGGCTTATTTATTGTTTTCCTGTATCTTATCTGTGAGCTCCCCAAAACTACAAAGTGAAAGTTAATGCAGCATATGTCAGTTGAGTCTTCCCAGAAGAAGATGCCCAGACAGAGCTAGAAGTGCAAGATATTAATTGGAGATAGTCCCTATGAAAGATAAAAGGGAAAAGGAAGAAGAGCAGTTGAGGGAGACTTTCAGACTCTGATGTAGGTCTGACACCTACAAAAGTACTAGGGAAGGAAGGAGTTGGGCAGGAAAGGCTCAATCAGCCAATGAGGAGCTGCAGCATAATGAGCTCCCAGAGAGCAGTCCCCCACTGTCCAGAATTACAAGCCTTTGTACGGAAGCTTTGCTTAGTCGTCAGCTGGGACAGATCCCCACGTCACCTATAGCCAAAGTCTGTAGGCTATACGCACGTCTTGTAGCAATCGCTAAATGGCGATCCACTTGCAGACAGATTCCCTTCCAGTGTGGTTGCATGGGCTGAAATTTATGACAGCCAACCAGGTCATTACATCAGTGTTGCCAGATTTAATGTGCACGGATACTCTTCCCAAATGACTTACCCAATTACTTTCATAAAGAAATTCCTTTGTGAAAACTTTCCACATCAAGTCAAAAATGTATCCTGAACATTTGAAATTCTCTCAGATCATGGGATATTTATCCTTAGATATGCCCCTTGCCCCCAACCCCATTTAAAGCACTAAATGAAAACAACCTTGTCTTTTAGAAAACTAATTCTGAAGAATTCCCTTCTTATTCTGGAAAACTTATTCTCTCCCCTGAGTATCCATAGGACATTTACTCAACCTTGATTCTTCTCATTGATTTTGTCTCCCCACAGAAAAGCAACTTCATTTTTGGTCCTGCTGATTTGTTTTAATCAAATTGCTCAGTGATATAAAACACAAAACAAAGGACGATGAGTTTTACTTGTTTACTCTGGATGTGTTCTAGAACAATTTGGATTTCTGCTTCCCTCTTCCCCCGTTGGGTTTCTGTGTGCAACATTCATTGTTGTTGGCTCACCAGTGCCCTCACTGTGCAACGCCACACAAGCCAATGCAGGGAACTGGCCTTGCTCCCAGTGCCCTACCTCCTAGGCACTGCAAGGTACTTGATGGTGTTTTAGGCAAACCTATTTGGAACAAAACTCATATCTCTGGTCAAAATTAAAATCCATGTTAGTTCTGAGCTATGAGTGCGATGTTCTCATCTAACAATGGAGGATAATGCATTTCCAAATTTAATCTTTAGCCTTAAGATCTCCCCTGAATTCCAAAATTATGTATTCAAACTATTTGCTTGCCATTTCCACTTGGTGGATAATTAATAGGAAAAGATGTCTCAGACTTAATATGTCCCAAGCAGAACTTTTGGTTTTCCCTCCCAAAACGTGCTCCTCCTACAATCTGTCTCCACTTGGCATATAACACTAACCCTTGGTTGCTCTGGCCAAAAACTCTGGACTCACATTTGACTCCTCTTTTTCTCACCTTGGTATCTGAACCATGGATGGATCATGTCCCCTCCCCCTAGAGCATTTCTAACCATTCCCACTGTTACAACCCTAGCCCAGGTCACTGTCAGCTCTTGAAAACCACCTAAGTGGTTTCCCGCTTCTTTTGCCTCGGTAGTCTGTTTTCCCTTTTACTGTCAGAATGGTCCCCATTAAGCATAAAATAGATCATCTTACTCCCTTTACTAAAACGCTTCAAAGACTTGTCATCTTATTCAGGATAAAATCTGAAGGCCTTGCCATAGTCTATGGGCTTTACATGATCTCTCCCTGACTATTGTTCTGACCTCATCTCCTGTCACGGTCTCTTTTTCTCCTCTCCTCTGGCCCTAGGACTTCCCTGCTCTTCTTTGAGTAAGGCACGCACACTCTTACTTCACGGTCTTTGCATGTACTATCCATTCTGCCTGGGCTAATGTCCACACAGCTATTCAGAAAAGGACAACGGCAGCTTCTGGAAGGCAAGCGAGAGCACAAAGGAGAGTTAGAGGCGGCCTGGGGGGCTTAGAACCAGGAGTGCCCTAGAGATGCACAGACACACCAGAGTGTGCATTTTGGGCTTGAACAAACCTCCCACTCTCTACCCCTCAAAGGAAATATTTATTGGCGGCTATCATAAACCAGGTGTTTTACATATGTTATTCTTGTAGCTCCCCACAACAGTACTATGGGATATATGTGGTTATCATCATCACTGTTGTACATATAAATGAGGTCACTATGGCTCACGTATGGTGAGGTTTCTTGTCACACAACCAGGGCATAAAGATCCAAGATCCAGTCATGGGTCAACCTGACGCTAAAGCTCATACTTTCTTCTTCACCTCACGTGGGTTCCCGATGAAACAAGATACATACCTGACGTGCACCAGGCCATTTGCTATAATCCCCGCAACTTTCCACATTCCTGCTTCTGATATGCCTGTGGAATATCCTCTCACATTCCCAATTACTTTTTTACATTCTGATTTATACTTCCAGGACTAGCTCAAATGATCCCCTTCGCCACCCTCCTCCCCACCTCAAGTAAGAATCAGAGACTCTGTCCTCCCTCTCAGCCTCGTGGCTTTGGACATGATTTGTGCCTCTACGCTGGCATTTCTGTACCTTTATTGTTGTTAGGCATATGCATGTCTAACTCCACCCATCAATTCTAAGCAACTTAAGGTCCAAGCCATATTTTCATCATATTTTTACTCTTCAACACGTAGGATAGTGCCTTGCACATGTTAGATGCTCAGGCACTAGTGCAGTTGGAGAGAAGTGAATGGAAATAATGCTACAAAGTCCTAGTAGCTAGCCATCAGTAATAATAATGGCTTTCACTGATCACTTACCAGGAGACAGGAGCTTGCTAATCCTTTACATGATATATCTCAGTTTATTCCTCACAATAACCCTATGACCTGGGTAATATTATTCACATTTAACATGGAACAAAACAGAATGACAGACAAGTTAATTAACTGGTGGCCTCAGAGCTAGGAAATGGCAAGATAGGAACCCAGGCATGGAGACCTCCCCCCTGCCCCCCATGACTGAACTGCAACACTATCCAAACCTGAATTTTGTGACTTTGAAAACCACCGTGATGGCTGTTTCTTTCACTCCAATCCTGTCTACAGCTGGCCACATCCTACGATATTGTCTGTGTGGGTGTTCACTTTAAGCTGTGTTTCTGGGAAAGACCCAGAAGCCAGAGATTCATTTTTATCAGGAGATGAACGTCATATCTGTTCAGAGTGGCTGGCTGGGCTGCATCCAGAACACATCTCAGAACCTGGAATTCCTACTTGAGGTCTTCACTGCAGCCACGTAATACCACTGCCAACTAGGAATCAGTCTAACCAGACTTATTATAAAAATAAAGAACTTTTTTTTTAATGCTGAAGATGTGTGGAGACCTGGGAGACCAGTTAATGTCTTCTAGTGATCATGGTTTTGTCCTACAATTACCATCTGGCCTAACAAAAACGATGGAGACAGCTATTAAACCACGGACACGGGACCAACATCAGGGTACACATTGGCCATGACCTCCCAGCCTTCAAATCCCCTCCCAGAAAACATACTTAGTAAAGTCTGAGATCATGGGGACCCTGCCTGAGACCATGGGGACCCTGACCGAGCTCTTTAAAACTCTGACTTGCAGAGGATATTAAAATCTTAAATATATTCTAGGATAATTGCTAAGTTTAAGTTGGCTAAAATTTGAGACGGATTAGAACAGTTAAAAACAGATTTTTGCACTTGGATTTCTATTTTTTTTTCTGTCTTATAAAGGATATATATCTTTCTCTTAACAATAATAAATAATCACATTTTTAAAACTGTACAAGATGGATAAGTGCTTAACTTGCAAGTGAAAATTAAATTCTTCACCTCAGAGGTAACTGAATGGATTTCAGTATTGATTCCAGAATATCTTACACAATGCCTGAGATCTTCATCGGTGATGGAGGGGCTGGGGTATTAACTCTCACACTCTTCAAGTTGGTGACAATGTTGGGCATTTGTCCTTAACAGAGGGACTAAGTTCCCTCTCAGAGGAAACAGATTTACAAACAGTAGTGCGCGCACACGCGCGCGCACACACACACACACACACACACAAACACACTTAAAGGAGAAAATGGGAGGGGGGAACCAATGATTTGTCATTTGAGATGAAGCACAGGGGAGGATTGGTATTGTTTAATTTGAGTCAAGTAGCAGAAAGTCTGAATTTAAACGCAGCTCATTTGATTTTATTACCAAGTACACTTGAAAATTATTAGAGCTGTCTCTTTTTTGCCTATGCCTGCTGCCCTCTTTTTGGTCATTAGATTATTTGATTTGACACTCACCACACAGGAAGGTTGTTCCTTCTGCTCTATCAGGGCTGAGATGAGGAATGGAGGAGGAAGAAAAATGGCACAGCTGGTAGTAGAGTGAACCCAAAAATATACAGAAATGTACCAGAGGGAATAGTCATCAACACGAAGTGAACAAGCACCCAGACTATTGATTACATGCTGCTCACAGAACACCAGGCGTTTCTGCCAACTCCTTTCTACTCATACACTGAACTGCAGACAGCATGTTGTACCTTGCATCATCAGTTTTGATGAATAATGCACTGATAAGCACTGCAGCCAGGATTCCGGGGGAGCTGGGAAGCCAGATGTCATCTGGACCTCCAATAGTTTGAACCCTGGGTCTCTGACAGACACAGATAAAAATACGAGGCGCACACTGCCGAGCGGGCAAGGCCACTGTAAGACGCTGGTGAATATGATGGCGTTTTGGGAGATGAATGAGAACCAACTTTGTCACGAGCAGGCGTGAGGGGGACTATGTTTAAAGAACATTTGTTACTACGTGGTAATGTTGGCGAGGTGAACTTTGATCCGAGACAGGAAATCTCACACAAGCACACACAAAGGAAGGGCTTTGGAGGGGAAATCATTTTTAAGGGCTGCAATCCACGTGGCTGCAAACGGGCCATCGTGGCAGACAGATGGAATGAGCTCCCTCCACGACGGAATTCAGAGGGTGGTTATGACAGATTTGAATGTCGCCTTAGTGGGAGGGTGCACAAGATCTGATTGGCCCCCCGTGCGCTGTACGCTTGAAGCATTTCGGCAGGAGTGCTGCACAGATCATGTTTTAATTCCATCATTACAGGTAAATGTTCAAAAGGATCAATTAGACACAAGGTTTCCGCCACTCGGTAACTGCAGACCTACCCCACGTTGTTTTATGAGTGAAACCTGGAGTTGGAGCAACAATTGTCTTTGCTCTATTTAATTCTTCATCGAGACAACAGATTTTTCTGACCCTAAATCCAACAATGGTCTCTGGCTCCGTCCTCAATTGCAATAGACCTTTCTTCCCTGCTCTCTTCCAGACCTTGGCCTCTGCCATCCGGGTCTCCTCACTGCTGGCTCCCCTCTCCCTCTGTCACACTTTTCTCTGGCAGGCTCTCCTCTTCCACAGTATTCGCAGCCTCTCCCACCCAAACTGCAGTGTCAGACACTGATATCTGGCAGATCGACTCTCATAGCTGGAAGGATACAATGTGAAATCTTCAACGTGGGAGATGTAAGCTACAAGCACTGCAAAACCCAAGCTGCTACTTTGAAACTGTCTCATTTTGGGAAAGATGAATCGTGATAGACAATCGCCCAACGTGGAGGCTGCCCTTGTTCGCACATTCGACCCAGGGCACCATATTGGGCCATGTAAGCGGAGAACCAGAGGGAATCCTGGGTTGCCATTGCCTGGAATGTACAGACAAAAACATGCTTAAACACCCTTATTAAAACAATCACCCCATATGAGGACTTCAAGACACAGAACAGATCAACATAAGGGAAGGGAAGCAAAAATAATATAAAAACATGGATGGGGACAAAAACATAAGAGACTCTTAAATATGGAGAACAAACTGGAGGGGTTGTGGGAGGGGGGATGGGCTAAATGGGTAAGGAGCATTAAGGAATCTACTCCTGAGATCATTGTTGCACTATATGCTAACTAACTTGGATGTAAATTTAAAAAATAAATTAAAAAAATAAGCAAATAAACAAATAAATATAAGTTAAAAAAGAAAACAATCCCCCCAGTCTCAGTTGTAACAACATCACAACAGGCAAAAGTCAGACGATGTCAAAGTAGTTTTTCAAAATATTAAAATAGCCCGTGGGGTATGATATAAGCAATTTTGTGTACACAAACTTATAATACACTGTCTGTAAACAAGTATTTCCATATAAAACACCATTCTGTGATAGATCTTCTCTCCATGTGGCACAAAACTCACATTATGGAAAGCCCACACACCTACCTTCTCCTCACTCTCTGCCTGTGCTCTGACTCACCTGCACTGGGTTTTTTGTTTTTTTTTAATTGTTATATAAAAAAATTTCAAACACAGAAGAGTACAAAGAATGGTATACGGAACATTCATACACCTTTACTAAGTTGTGAAAATGTTAATTTGGGCGTATTTGCTTTACCTTTTGGGGGAACGATTGAAATTATAAAACACAGGTATTACATTTCACCTGAAAAACTTGAATATAAGTACCTCATTCCAAAGGGGACATTTCCTTTCATGGCCCAATGTCATTATCACACCTAACAGAACTTGTAACTTCTTAATATCATCTAATATTCAGTCCGTATACAAATTTCCTGTAGTATTCCTCAGAATACCTTTTGTAGCTAGTTAATTCAACTGGAATCCAATTCAGTCGCATGCACTGTGCTTCCCTTCCCCAGCACTATTTAAATAGGTATTCTCTCTCTCTCTGTCTCTGTCTCTCTCTCTTTCTCTCTCTCTGCATGTCTGTCTCTCATATGGATTGTGTTTAAGTAAATTTTATGAAGTTAAAATGTGCAACATGCAATTTGTTTTAATTAATGATAATTTTTCAAAACATGATATATATATTTTTTTAATTTTTTTTTTTAACATTTATTTATTTTTGAGACAAAGACAGAGCATGAACAGGGGAGGGTCAGAGAAAGAGGGAGACACAAAATCTGAAACAGGCTCCAGGCTCTGAGCTGTCAGCACAGAGCCTGACGCGGGGCTCGAACCCACGGACCGTGAGAACATGACCTGAGCCGAAGTCGGACGCTTAACCGACTGAGCCACCCAGGCGCCCCAAAACATGATATATTTTTAAATAAAGCATAGTATTAAAAACTTCATGGGATCACAATAACTAAAACAAATGTACTTTTGGTGGTTTAGAAAATATGCACACAAATTCTCTGATTCATCTCCTTTCAGGAGGTAAAGTGTGGGCTGGGCTTAGTGACACATTTGTAATGAATATCATATGGCAAACAGGATGGGTGTGCTTTTAACAGATTGCAGCTTCCATCTTGGATGCAGTCTCTCTCTTTCTCTAATCTGTCATTTTTTTCTTTCCTCCTTCCATTTCTTTCTCACAAACCGTGTCCTGGGAATGATCCTATGGAAACTGCATTATCTATCCCTCAACTTCAAACTTAGACCCTTCTCTGTTGTCATATCATGACTTAGACTCATCCAAATTCTACAAACCATTCTGACCAATAGAGAATCCTTAGTTTCATCATTTCAAAGCTCAGCTACTGTTACTCCTCTGCTGTCATTTCACGGCTCTAGCTGAGAAACAGAAAGCAGCCCCTGAGAGCCAGGAACTGGTCTGACACCAGGAAGCTGGCATGGTGTGCACAACTAGGCCATGTACATTTCTCCGTTAAACATAAAAAAATCTCGCAGAACACCAACGCCAGACAAGGTCACTTCATAGTGTCACCTGAACAGAGACAAAAACAGAGTCTCTGTGCCACCCACAAAACACCAAACCTGCATCTCTATAGGCTAATATGAATGAGTGCTACTTCTTTACCATTATGCCTTATACTGAAGGTTACATTTCCTGTCGTTAAGATTAATTGAGATACCTAATTATAGAATTACTCTTGCTTTCTATCCAATCTAGAGTAAACCCTCACTCCCTCAGACCCCTCCCCAAATCACCCAACCAAACCCCCAAATCCCGTAATAGGGTCTTTCTAACACACTCAGATGCCACACATTTCCACATGGTATGCATTGTCCCTCTCTGCGATGGGTAATAATCCCCAAACCCAGCCCCAGCTATGTTTCTGATGGGCTCTGGCTGGAAAGCATGGGCATAGTAATAATTATCTTTTGTTTTTTTCTTTTCCAGTAGGGACACAGACCTAGGTTATAATTCTGGCTCTTTATGAGTTGTATGACTTTGGCTAAGAAACAAATTCTCAATGCCTCAATTTCCTCATCTTTAAGATAGGATAATATCGGGGCGCCTGGGTGGCTCAGTCGGTTAAGCGGCCGACTTCGGCTCAGGTTATGATCTCGTGGTCCATGAGTTCGAGCCCCGCGTCGGGCTCTGTGCTGACAGCTCAGAGCCTGGAGCCTGTTTCGGATTCTGTGTCTCCCTCTCTCTGACCCTCCCCCGTTCATGCTCTTTCTCTGTCTCAAAAATAAATAAACATTAAAAAAAAATTTTTAAAAAAGATAGGACAATATCATAACCAATCGGGCAGTTGTAAGAATTAAATGAGATAATGTCTAGCAATCACTGATTACACTGCCTTGAACAAAGAAGATGCTCAGCATATGGGTTTCCTTCTTATCTCAGTGAGGACAAAAAATTATTTTTACAAAAACCAGGAAATCACTTCAAGTTTTGCTTAAATTTAAAATATCCCAAGATATCTTACATTTGACACTCACCTAAATAAGTGAAACTAATCTTGACTATAAACATGTATTTACCTTCCCAGGATGAGAAATTATTTCCGCTCGGTGAACTCTGATGTACTTTTTAAAGCTTTGACTTCTGCAAGGGATGGTATATTGGTTAAAATTATTTTGGGCTTGAAACTTTCCTGGGTTTGTTTTTAGGGTGACCCGTGACAATAGATTCATTAAATAAGTCTAATTTTACGAGTGTTTAGGTATCAGATTGATGTTTTCTCTAGTTAGGCAATGTCCATACTATGGAGGTTCGAATGGAAGCAGACTCTGTCCTTCTAAAGCAGCCTCTTCAGGGAAGTATTTTGTTTCCAAGGGTGACCCCTCTCCCCCGTCAGGCGCATTTACTAGAATATTGACCACGGCCCAGGGGCCGCCATAAGCCTTGCATATTCCAGAATTCCACCTCATCTTTGTTCTGAAGACCGTCTAATTTAGGAATACTGAACTCTGCTGTCAATCCTGACAACAGACTCACCTGTAAATTCAGAATTTTCATTTTTGTTTCATAAGGAGACATTTCACTGCTGAGGAGAACTTTAATCGACAGATTAAATGAGCATATATTTTCCCTACAGACAAGCTTATAGAAAATCAAATTATGAAAGGATCAGAATGAAATCAGAATAAGGAAGTTATATGATTCTTGTATTTAATAGCATCGGTTCTGATAGGGGGTTGCAGCTGGCTCTTCAACAGACAGACAAAATAACTGCTTAACTGAAGAATACATCTCCTAGGGACAAGACCTGGGGTGCCCTAATTAAAGTCGCCCTTCTAAGTAGCCTCTCTCTGCCCTTCGATTGCTGGAAAAACATTACTTCTATTTGCCACATCTCTTCCTTGTATAATATAGAAGTTTGGAAATAAATGAATAACCAAGAAATCTGGAAGCATACCAACACTACACTATTTTATGTTCATCTTGTTGACTGTCAGTCTAAACCACAAACCTATATGTATGAAAAAACTACCATCTGAAAGGTATGGATGTCTCTTTTGTTATTCGTTCTAAGAGGCGTTCAATATGCCGCCACAGAAATGAGCACTGAGGGAGAGTTCCCGAATGGAAGCTGAAGAATAACCATGGAGAGCAGGGTTGCTTGGGCCCAGACTACAAGGCCTGGAAAGGTTTGGAGCAAGTCCTGGGGTGGTGAAGAGGACCGAGTGAGCTCCTTTCTGTGGATGGCTGTGAGACAACAGAAAAAAATATATATTGGCCTCTGCCACCCACCCTCCCCACCCCCCCACCGACAGAGCTCCTGAAACCCTTGTGAGCTCCTAAGCGATAAGAGCATTAGGAGCATGTTTTGTTCTGATGAGGTAACTCTGGGTGGGCTCCTGGATGACGGCTGGTCACCAGAAAGACCAAACCATGATTAGACCCTACCTCCATCCTCCAGAGAGTGGGGAGATGCCGGAAATTGAGCTAATAATTGATCACACCTGTGTGAGGAAGTCTCCTCACATGGGAATAGGGCCCGGGAAGCTTTCAGGTTGGTGAATACAACCCCATTCTGGGAGGGTGACGTATGCTAACTCTGCTGGAAAGAAGCCTCTGCTCTTGGGACTCTTGCCCTATGTATATCTTCATCTGGCCATTCATCGATATTCTGTATCAGAGCCTTTAAAAAGCTGGTCAGTATAAGAAGTGTGTCCCTGAGTTCTGTGATCTGCTCCAGCAAATTAATCAAACCCAAAGTGGGGGTCATGGGAATCTCCAGCTGGTAGCCAAGGTCAGAAGTTGTGGGTAACCTGGGGACCTACGACTTGAGATTAGCATCTGAAGTGGGATGGAAGCAGTCCTGAGGGACTGAGCTTTTAACTTCTGGGATCTGACACTATTAACTCAGAGAACTGAGTTAAACTGTAGGATGCCCAGCTGATGTGGAGAATTGCTACGTGTGGGGACAAAACACTATAACTTTGGTGACCAGAAGCGAAGTGTTCTCTGTGAGAGGAAAGGAGACACACAGGGAAGAAACACACAGCGAGGAAGAACTGGGTTTCCCCCTACAAACTCAGGAGAAAGATCAGGAGTGAAAACAGTTTTCCCAATACAAGGCACATGCTGTCCAGGAGACAGGATGGGAGTGAGGCACAGGGCGGCTAGCTCCAAGAAACTAAGTTTACGTTTAGGAGGCACAGCCTATGCTCCGTGCTGATCTTCTGTTTGGCTTTTTTCTAAGACACCAAGGAAGCCTCATTTTAAAACGTATAGTCTGGGGATAAAGGGAGAGATGGCAGAGTAAAGGCACTCACCAAAATCTAAGAAACACAAGGAGAGGAATTAATCTTCACTGAAACAAGAAAATAGTCACAGTGCCAAAGCCCAAAATATGAAGTGTCCCTGCCAAATATTGTATCAAAATACAGAGTTTTACTAAATTATTCAATTAATTAAAGTAATGAAAGTGATCACATCCCTAAGTGCTAAGCAAGTGGGTATTTGAAGAGAGAGACGTGATCTAGGAGAAGCAGGGTACCCCCCATAGAGGTGTCATGGAGCAACAGGAAGACCATACTAAAGGAAGAATTATCTTAGCCATCATTTTTATGGTCTACAACCCGGACACCCATCCACAGGATAGTGTCAAGTGAAACATGATGAGCCAATGTTATGAATGCTA
Organism: Panthera pardus; assembly: GCF_024362965.1. Taxonomy (NCBI): domain Eukaryota; kingdom Metazoa; phylum Chordata; class Mammalia; order Carnivora; family Felidae; genus Panthera; species Panthera pardus. Next base: position 48,876,346 of record NW_026526710.1, on the reverse strand, counting down.
ACGATCAGATGAGAGACACGGCACCAGAAGAGGATGTAACTGACTCAGTGAATCAGACAGACCTGGTAAATCTCACCTCATGCTCCCCTGCCCCCTTACCTTCATCCCATCCCAAATCTCTGCCCTCTTTCGAATATTGTATAGCACATACAACTATAAGCTAATTATAAGACTAGAGACACTATGGAACATGTGCATGGAAACCAAACAAGGGGCACCTAGGTGGCTCAGTTGGTTAAGCATCCAACTTTGGCTCAGGTCGTGATCTCACAGAGAGCCATGTGGGGCTCTGTGCTGACAGCTCCGAGCCTGGAGCCTGCTTCGGATTCTGCGTCTCCCTCTCTCTGCTCCTCCCCCACTCATCCTCTTTCTCTCTCTCTCTCTCTCTCTCTCTCTCTCTCTCAAAAATAAATAAATAAATAAATAGTAAAAAGAATAGTCAAAGAAAAGCTACAGGTTCTGTATTATCTGTAGTAATTAAACAAGAGATTCAAAACTAAGAGAAAGGGATAAGCTAAAACTGAGCCGGTGGGAGAATCAGAAATAGAAGAGAAAATGAAGAACATACAGAGACGAAAGATCATTAGAAGCAGGAAACATAAACACGACTCAAAACTGACAGGAGCAAAATGGACATGTTTGGGGAAAGAACGTTAGAATGCAGTGGAAATGCTGCTCTGTAATCTTCCAGAAAGTATCCAGAGAGAAAAGTGTGTGAAATGCGGTTGCTTTTAAGCCCTGCCTTTTAAACGTGGAGTTTCTCAAAAACTGCACAAGAAATGATAGTTGTTGGAAGTGTCAGAGTGTTGGGTGTCAGGATGGGTTAGAGCCCAACCTGGCCAGTTACTGAGTCAGCCGGTAGGGAAGACTATATAGTGGGAATCATAAGGTTCCAGAAGGTGAAAGCATTCTCTGGGAGGCATTAGAACTCTGATCAGAAGAATACCACTAGGAAGTTCAAGAACAGCAGCTATTACAGACAGAAGAGGGACCAGATAATACAGAACCTTAGACACCAGGCATTTCATCACTTACATTCTCAACCCTAATAATTCTTTAGTTATAATGACAAATGTTTGAGACCCTTAAGAAACACTTTACTGAGTTCAAAATAAAGCAGATATCCAGGAAAACTATCTTCCATAATTACGCTGCTGTTCTCGATAAAAATCGTTTGCTCACATACAGCAACATGTTCAAATTGTATATATTTTCCAGAACATTATGAGTAAAATTTTATATTTTCCGCTTAAAGTATGTCATATGGAGCATTCCACTTAACTGTATTAACAGTTTTATATCCTTCCTTTCATTGTTACTTTTCCACACTATACTCTTGATGTAGGCAAGGTTATTATCTAACATCTAGACTTTGAAGAATTTCAAAGCCGCCTTTAGAGATAAGAATTTCTGGAAACCCGAGACTCTGGGAGCCAGATAACTTACCGTGTAGCAGAAAGCAACAGGAGGAATGGTTTTGACCCATGTACTGCAATCTGGAAACCTGTCAAGGAAGGTCATACAAAGAGAAGTCCACTAGGTCAAGGAAGGCCAGTGTTATCCCAGGGAGAACTTTCCAGTCCAAGTTGCAGCTACCACTTCAAAGATAACCGTCCAGGTTCTTTTAGTTATTCTAATAGAGAAACAAAAACCAAGGGGTCAAGGCTCCCTCATCAGAAGGAGGACTCTAGAACATCTGAGATAACCACAAGGAGCAAAAGAAAACATAAGCATGTAACAGCAAATTATAGCCCTGAGTATTGGTGGAGAAAGGGGATTAAAAAGGAAATGTACCCACTGAGATAATATAGATGATGTGAGACGATGCAGAATGTAATAGAACTAAATTTTATGTGTACACACACACGCACACACACAGCCATAAGCACAAAGATTGTTGCCAAGAAGAAAGCCCATTTGTACCATTCTCGAGGTTAAAGACAGACCAGGAACTTAAACTATCCCGAACATATCATCTCTAACGTTTGTTGCGTGGAGCTTGGGGTGGCAATCCTAATAAAATAGATGTTATATTCGGGGTCTGGATAGAGGATTAGAAGTGGTCTTAATTTTAAAGTTTTCTACAATGAAGAAAAACTGAGCCATCTTCTTAATAAGAGTTTAATGGACTACAATTGTACTGTTTGGGTGCAGGAACCTGCAGTTAGCTTAGATAAGTGATTTTAAAGTTGGAATCTTCTTAAAGGCTGGACAGGTTCAAGAGGAGACGGGTACAGCAGTGGTTGAGTTGATGGCAATAAACTCCAGTCTCTTCAGAGGAATTAGCTGATGCTGCAGACACGACATCCAGATGGATATTCTTCCTATCCATGTCTTACGTGTAGAAGTTTACCAGAAGATAGAGGCAGGCAAGAAGCAAATCTTTCACCATCTCCTACGCCAGTCTCTTAGATCAAGAGAGTTGTGCTATCTGAATAGGAAGGACGCGGAGGAGGAAAACCCAAAGCAAGAGGAACTTTTTCTTCCTCAGTGAAGATGAACTCTGCTCAGTACAGACCACTTAAAACAAGAGAAGCAAGAACCATGACCCCTTGCAGAAGTGCTCTCAAATTTTCATACACATAGGAGTCCCCTGCAGAGCTTATTAGAATGTAGATTCTGATTCAGAAGTCATAGGGCCTAAGATTCTGCATTTCCAACTCCCAGGTGATGCGGGGACTCCTTCTGGGGCTGTCACACTCAAGCAAGGCTTTAAGAAAACTAACTACAAATCTGGCTCTGTCATAGACGAACAGTTTACAAAACCGTCTTAAAAATCAGTACACTGAACCCTAGGATCAAAATTCACTTAACTGCTTACTTAAGAAGGCAGGAGTTTCAAGGCTGACTTTGAAGAATGTGTGTTATCAAACTCCTAATCCAAAAGAAGACAAAGAAATGATAGCTGTCATCTGGTCTATAAATTATGTCAGTTACAAAGTATGTCCTCAAAGATCTCGGGGGGGGTCCTGCTAACTTTCAATAGGTTATCTGGAAACGCTAGCTAATTTGCATGATACAATCATATTTGTCAAATCTCCACAAGACAATAAACGATGGCTAAGTGACCATTATTTTAAATTCACACGATACTTATTGGAAACCCATTATGTCTTAGGCCGAAGGTACAACTAGAACCAAGACAGACGCATTTCTTTATACAAAGAGCCGTAGAAGGGATGGGAGAAAGCAACAGTTTCTCTCTGGAGCCAGAGACAGGCTCTTGTGGAGTCCAGGTGCATGGAGAAATCTGAAAGTGAAAGTAGGTGGACGCGAGTCATCCCTGGCCACCCTGCAGGAGCCTGGGAGAGAAAAGGGGGCCAGACCTCAACTGCATCTAAGAGTCTGGGCTTAGGAACAAGTTATGACTTCTCCATATTTCACATCCATTCCTTTGTGCCCAAGCCTTAAGTAGAACCTTGTTAAATTTACAGCATGATATTTGTAAGCGCTATACTCTGAGTCAGTGGGGCCGGGTCTGGGCAAATACGATACAGGAAAAACAGTGGTCCTCCCCTGAGGATGGGCTAAGGATGGCAGGTGTAGCCGCCGCGAGTGAACTTAAGAGTCGTTAGAGCATCCACGGTCTCATGAAGGAACACGGAGTAAGAAGTACCTGCATGGCAGCAACTGAGAAGGCTGGGGTAGAAGCATCTGGAATACACTCTCAGAGAACAGGTAGAGCAGCATTTAGGGTGCTCCTTCGGAAGTGAGAACCGGTCTCGTTCAGATGACTGCGTGTGATTCATTCTAGGCGGGCCGATTTTACAGCTTGACCCTCACGGCGTGACCCGATTTCCCTTATCTCCAAGCTCTTCCCGTGTTCACAGTATTCACAGTACTAAGTGCATGCAATTAAGTAATACCTTTACCGAATCCTTCAGCAATCACAGTGCAGACATCCAGAAATACAGCATTTATACGAAGGGTGGATTTTCACTCCCCTTTATTTCTCAGTCCCTCTGTGTCCTGTTCCCACAGCATTCACAGCTCCATCCGCAGTGCAGAATTTCAGCACTATTTCATCCTCAGGGACAGTCCTTCTCTGCCATCCGCCCCGCAGCAGCAATAATTCCAGCAGGACTTGTTTAAAACAACAGTATGTCATTGCGAGACACGAGTTTTTCAAAGAGGCTCTTTCGGGGCATGAAGGGCCCTCACATGGCCTCCCCTCCATTTTTCTCTCTGGAATCACTTTTGTCAATAAACTATCAGAAAGGTGCCTTGGATCCTAGAAGTAGAATTTTAAAGTGAGAATATTTTAACCTGTAGAATAGTTTTGAAAACTGAATTTGAGTCCGTGGATAACTGCAATAGACCATATCAACTCCAAATTTTGCTGTCCAACAGTTTAGGGAAATGCATGGAATTTAATTTGAGTGTATTATCGAGATCAGTTAGAAGCTTCGTTAATTTCAAAATATTAGATTCTCTTAAATAGTGAGCTCCCTTAGTGAAGATGAAACGCTGTGTTTGAACGTATCTTGAAATAATATAGCTATGCTATAGAAGGAAACCAAATATAAAACAATTTTCAATGAACAGGTTACAGATTGAGCAGCAAATTTACTTTGTGGAGGTCACTTATATGTGTGTTGATTTAAAAAAATTATCAATATGGGCGACTGGGTGGCTCAGTCGGTTACGCATCAGACTTCAGCTCAGGTCATGATCTCACGGTTTGTGAATTTGAGCCCCGCATCAGGCTCTGTGCTGGCCGTGCAGACCCTGCTTGGGATTCTCTTTCCCTCTCTTTCTGTTGCTGCCCTGCTCTCTCTCTCTCTCTCTCTCTCTCAAAATAAATAAACTTAAAAAAATAATGCATTATCAACACAACTGGTCAAAAAAAAATATAAGAAATCATCTGTTTTTAGGCTGTCTGAAGTGACTAACAGATGCCAAATTGTACTCCTGAAAAATGAGGATGTGAGTTTCCCTTGCTACTCAGTGGCCCCTGCTTTTCCAACAGCTCTTTCGGGAGGAAAGTATTGGTGAAGACAAGAGAGGTCCAAGACTGTTTCAACAGCTATAACTCAGCCCTGAGGGCAGGATGGAACAAGGTGAGAGAGGGAAAGGAGAAAGTTTGCCTAATTCATTCCTACACTAATAATAAAAAACAAACACAAACACAAACACACAACTAGGGAAACCTGATAAGAAACCTAGCAGTTTGTGTCAACTTATTTTATAAGGGAATTTGAGAAAACTTGTTACGTAATTCTCTAGTATTTTGTACAGGAAACTTAGGGTCAGAAATCTTTATCTTGGAAACACTAATATGTATTTTAAAAAGCATATTTTGTTATTTCTGCATCAATTTGCCTTCACCCTATCCCACTCCTACATGTTGTTTTTTTCAAATAAAGATTTTTATCAATACAAATATAAGAAAAGTGCACAGGGGCACCTGAGTGGGTCAGTCAGTTAAGTGTCCAACTTCGGCTCAGGTCACGATCTCGCGGTCCGTGAGTTCGAGCCCCGTGTCGGGCTCTGTGCTGACAGCCCAGAGCCTGGAGCCTGCTTCGGATTCTGTGTCTCCCTCTCTCTCTGCCCCTCCCCTGCTCACACTCTTTCTCTCTCTCTCTCAAAAATAAATAAACATTAAAACAAAATTTCTTCTAAAAAGTGCAAAGATCCTAAGTGTGCAGCTCAATTAATTTTTACACAATGAACACACCTTTATAACCACCACTCAGAGAGAGAAATAAATGTCACCCCCCCCCACCCCACCCCCCCGGAGGCCTTCCATGGACCCTCTCTATCTCTATCTTCTTTTCCAAAGGTAATACTCTGGTGACATGTAACGTCAGAGATTAGCTGTGTCTGATTTTTAACTCTGTATAAATGCAATGATATAGTATGTAACCTTTTGTGTCTGACTTCTTTCAGTCAACATTATTTATGAGATTTATTCATGTTATTGCATACAGCAATGGTTTATTAATTTTACTTCTTTTTTTTAAATTTTTTTTTAACGTTTATTTATTTTTGAGACAGAGAGAGACAGAGCATGAATGCGGGAGGGTCAGAGAGAGGGAGACACAGAATCTGAAACAGGCTCCGGGCTCTGAGCTGTCAGCACAGGGGCCCGATGCGGGGCTCGAACTCACAGACCGCGAGATCGTGACCTGAGCCGAAGTCGGCGCTCAACCGACTGAGCCACCCAGGCGCCCCTATTAATTTTACTTCTATGAGGAATTCCATTGTGTGAACATACTAGAATTTATCCATTCTATCGATGATAGACAATTGGGTCATTACCAGTGTTGAACCATCTGCTATGGTTTGAAGTGTCTACTGTGAACATTCATACAAATATACATGCACTCACGCACTCCCACACACACACACACATCTTTTGGTGAGTGTATGTATGTATTTCTGTTGGAGTGGAATTGCTAAGTCACAGAGATATGTTCTAAAGACTTTTTCTGTAATTATTTGAAAGAATTATTTACTGATAAAGCCATCTCATTGTTGCATTTTGTGTGTGTGTGAAAAGCTGTTTTTTGAAGGTTTAATAGCTTTAATAGGTATAGGACTGTTTGGCGTTTCTATTTCTTCTTATATAGGGTATATTAGGTTGTATTTCTCAGAGGGATTTGTCCATTTTCTCTGAATCCTCAAATTCATAGCTTTAAATTTTTCTTAACATATTTTTATTACATGTTTACTGTTTGAAGGATCTGGAGGAATTGCTGCATTGCCATTTTGATATTCTGTGTTTATCCTCCTTTTTGTTCCCTTGATTAGTCTTGCTAAGGTTGTATGAATTTATTAATCTTTCAAACATCCAACTTTTTGCTTCTTTGATTTTCTCTGTACATTTGTTTTCTGTCTGTCACCTTTATCCTCTCCATATTATTTTTTGTGTTTTGTTTGCCAGTCTTTTCTAAACTTCTTTAAATGAGTGCTCAGATCATTAATTTGTAATCTTTCCTCTTTTCTATACATGCACTTAAGACTAAAAACTTCTCTCTCATTGCAGCTGTAGCTACAATCCAGTTTTGAATATCACATTTTTATTATCAAGTTAAAAACGTTTTTCATTTCCACTGCAAGTATTTCCTTGTGAATTACACAAGAGACTTTCTTAATTTTTAAATAATTGGAAATTTTCTTTTCTTTAGCAACTTTTTTGAGTCCTACTTGATATACAAAAGAAATGGGCATATTTAATGTAAACAATTTAATGTGTTTGGGTATATGCATAAACCTGTGAAAGAAACCATCACCACAGTCAAAGTTAGACATGTAGCCATCACCTCCAAAAAATAGAAAATAAAATAAATGGGGTTCCTGGGTGTCTTAGTTGGTTAAGTGTCTGACTCTTGATTTCAGCTCAGGTCATGATCCCAGGGTGGTGGGACTGAGCCCTACACGGGGCTCCATGCTGAGCATAGAGCATGCTTATGATTCTCTCTCTCTCTCTTTCTCTCTCTCTCCCCACTCTCTCTCTCTCTAAAGAACAAAAAATTAAAAAATTAAAAAGAAAAAGAAATATATCCATCACCTCCAAAAGTTTCCTGCTGCCCTTTGTTTTTTGTGGTAAGAACACTTAACATAAGATCTACGCTCTTAATGAATATTTGTGTACAACAGCAAAGTATTAACTATGAAATGTATTCTGTATGTTTTCAACCTTTCAATTTAGTGGTGGTTTGCTTTACGGTCCAACATATGTTTCATGTGGGGATATGTTCTACAGGCACTTCAAAGAATGTATATTCTGTGACTGCTTTGAGCAATGTTCTATACAAGTCAACTAGGTTAAGAACGTTTTTGTGTTATTCAAACTCTCTACATCCTCACTGAGTTTTGTTTATGCTCGCCTTCAATTATTAAAATAAATGTGCTTGAATCTATCACTATCATTATACACATGTCAGTTTCTCCATTTAATTCCATCAAATGGGTTTTACACAGTTTGAGGATTTGCTATCTGGTGCATATAGATTTGGGACTCTTACTTCTTCCTGGTGAACCAACCCTCAAGCATGAAATCTCGCTAGTACTTTTATCTTAAAAGTACTTTGTCTTAAAGTTCACTTTGTCTCATATGAGTATAGCCACTCCAGCTGTTTGTTCTTTTTGGTTAACATTGGCACAGTGTTATAATCACGGTTATTTTAAAGTCCGTGTACTTTGTTTCCATTATCTGACTCACCTGTCAGTCTCTACTGTGTTTGCTGTTTTCTCTTGGCTTTCTGCAACTTGATGGTTTCTCCTGGTGTTTTCCTTCTTGGTAACTTGTTGTCGTTGGTGTGGACATGTGTTCTGAACATGTGTTCAGAGCATGATGTTCTGAAGCTCTGAATGATGTTGTCCTCCTGGAGAGATTATTTATTTTTGCTTCTGGCAAGAAGTAAGAATAGGAGTTGTATTAACTAGTACAAATTTGGATTGAACTGAATTGAAGCTGAATTTCTATTTTTGCGACAGCTAATTTTTGTCTACCTCTACCGATCGAGTATAGACTTCAGGGGTCACAGCTGAAAAACTGGCATGTTCCTACATCCTGCTTTCTTGAAGGGCCCTGAATTTTAATTTGTTTCCCCAGGACCACAAGACTGATAAAAGTTTATTGGGCTTACCATCCTCTTAGTTGATGCTTATAAATTAACAAATGCCACTTCTCTTCAGGACTTTGACTCCTAAAATTCTGGCTGCCCTCATATCCCTAAATTCCAATTTTCATCTCCCCACATTGTAAAACTGCCAAAAACCCTCTCTCTGCTCTCAAGCCTGCACACCTATGAATCAGCATATGCATTGAGGATAAATGTGGCATAAGGTATTGGGATAACCTCAAAACATTCTCCCTGAATTCATGGCGTCTCGAGTGTTCGAAGCCCCTGCTAGCCCTAATGCTAGCATTTAACTCCAACCCTCAAGTCAGAGGGGTATTGCCTCTAACCAGAGATTTCTAAAGCTTCTTCCAGCTTTCCTACTTGTACTTGGAAGGTGAATTATTTTCACACAAGTAGTCTGTCATAACCAGAGGTAGAAATTCCACTCACACACTTCTGAAATAACATTCCTCTAGAAAATTCTAATCTCTCTTAACTGTGCCAAGGTGAATGGAAAATACAAAAGGACTGTTTGGGGTTTTTTTCCCCCGATAGTATTGCAGAATATTCCCACGTCTTACTGAGGTGGTGAAAAATTTGGTTCAAGTAAGAAAACCCTGAAAGGAAACTCTTAAGGAAAACTTGAGTGTCGTGAGTCTTACAGCCATCTCTTTCCCCTGAGAAATTTTCCTTCTAGAGCGTAATGAGTATTAGAAAACATATGCTAGCACATAATGCTTCTCGCTGTACGGGTATCATTGCTGAGGACTGAAACAGGTAATGCTGTGACAATGCTGTGAGGTCTGCCCCGGCAGACCTCATACATTAGATCGGTAGTGACTGGGAGGAGTTCGGATGCGGTATGGTGAAGGTGCTAGACGAGGAAACTTTGCACCAGAGGAAAAAAAGTGTTGTGATTTCAAGGTTGGTTCTTCAATGTACCCTTTTCCAGTCTTCGCCTGTGCCGCGAGTATTCTTTTCACATCAACACGACTATGTGACGTATGTGCCCTGCTGCAAGTTCCAGCTCAACTGTAAATGTTAGAGATTCTTCGGTCCTCCAGACACCTAATCCACGTTTCTTAGGGTGCTTTTATGGAATTTCCACTGGTCTTGCTAGCATTGTGTTTATTAATGAATGTCTTCTCCCACTCAGAATTAAATCTCAGTCATGACAGAGACTGAAATGTCTCCATCGTTTCCCCTGAACTACTTTGTACTTATAAATAGTTGTTGGCAAAATAAGGACATTGAGAATAACGACCTTGCTTTAATGAAGGGCTATATAGCATTCAGTGTAAATCAAAGTACCAGAAAATTCTCTCCCCTGTAGTTGTGGGTAGTACAATATACCAGAATGTGAAAGATATATAATAACAATTAAGGTAAAGTATAATCACACTAAAGTTGTCGTGTGTGTATGTGTGTGTATGAGTCTGTGTGTGTGTGTGTGTGTGTGTGTGTGTGTATGTGTGCATTTGTGTGGTGGTGGAAACGTTATCTTGTCCAGCTAGCAATAGACAGCCAACCTTTGATCGTTAATTCCAACAAATTCATCCTTCATTTGTAGTTAGTTATATTTATTTGCGCAAAAACAATTCAAATCAACAAACATCTTCGTTGCATTTCTACAATGAAAAGCACTGTGTTGTGCATTCTGAGAATGACAAAAAAGTATAATATGTTAACCCTGCCCTCGATAAGGTACATTCTGAGAAGTTAAGACAGTAATATGTTAACAACAAAAATATGGATGAAATAATTTTAAAAACCAAGTTGAAGGAATGTCACCAAGCATTACATGATGAATTGCCTAATGAATTAAAGAGGCAAGCATTGCATTAGGAAGTGGATGCAGTGTGAGTGCCAGGGTGGCGTGAACGGGGCTGTCGCCAGCAGAAGAACATACGTGTTCCGCACACAAACCCTGGTGGGGTGGAAGTGAAGCAGCTGAAATTCAACCCCAATTCCACTCAAGCCATCTCCCCGGATACAGCCTGCTTCAGACAGGATAGGAGGGGCCTTTTTATAATTCACACAAAGATATTATTTATGCCAAGAACTGAGGAATTTTATGGAAGCTGTAAGATTTAAACAAGGTCTTGGAGAACTAGTGTCATTTGCTGCAAATCCAGCAGGTGAAAAGTATGTTTGGGAGCCACCAGTGTGGGGAGAGTGAAGTGTTTACAAGGGGAGTGCTTACAGATAAGGAAACTTATGGGGAAGACATTATATGAGTGTATGTATACATGAATAGCCTTGTACTCCAGGCTAAAGAGAACAGGATTTATATTATAGATATGTAGAGCCAATAAGCGCTTTGAACAGGTTACAAGTGGTTGCTTTTTTAGGGACGTTTGTCTAATGCAATATATTCAATGACAGACAAGAGTCGGGGCATCTCCTTGGGGCGCCGTTGTAATTGTCCAGGCATGATGTGATGAGGGTCTGGTCGAGGGCAATGGTAACTGTAATCGAAAGAAAAATGTAAGAGGGATGCAAGAATAAATGCAAGATAATTGAAATACTAAGAGAAATGGGAAAATCGGGAGAAGGAGTTTTATTCTGGAACACAGATATTTTAGTTATCAAAAGCAAGATTTCTTTTTCAAGTAAGCTTAATATTCCTTTTCCAATCTTGCGTTCATGTATTCAGTGGTTTTTCTCAACAGAATTCCGCCAGCCTCAGAAAATTCTCCCAAAGATCCTAAGTAAGATCTTAAGATCCTAAGTAAGTAGATCGTAAGATTCTACTTAAATTTTGAGACCAAAGGAATGAGGTTCCAGTCTGTTGTGCAACAGCTACCAGCACGGCCTCCGGCACTAGCCTTCCTGAGTTCCTTCAGTATTTAGGAGTCATACCACCTTGGACAAGACGTGGTTTCTCAGTGCCTCGATTTCACCATCTGCAAAATGGGGGCAGTCATAGTATCACGTGGCAGTGAGGAATGAGAAGGCACCTGGTACATAGCGTCAGCTGTCATTCAGGTCATTCTTGGCCTTGTTATTTCTTGTGTTTCCCGCATCATGTCAACCTGAGGCTAAGAAAATGGACATACAAGCTACAAAACGGTATTTCTGTGACTCCATCTCTAGCTTATGTTGCAGGAATTTCGACCGGCCTCCTCAAGCTGCTAAACGATTCTGGAAATCACCACGTACTGTCTCCTTGGGCTATCAGGATGTCCAATCCTGCCCCTTTCTCAAAGTCTTATGATGTAAGCAGTCTTCGCTGCTGCCCATCAGAAGCTCTGTCGTTGCTGATGCCTATACACACAATGATACTTCTCATATCGAATTTCGAGGGCCCCAAAACACACCACGGGCATACCATTACCAGTGTCACCACTGCCAACCCCAGCTGTACGGCTGTCTCCAGCTCTGCCCCTTCCAGGGCAACGTAAAGCCATCCACACCTGGCCACTGATGACAATGCTGCTTACACCTTGTGTTCTTATTGTCCCTCAGAGGTGGAGAAGTTGCTCATTTTATCTTCACTTGGCCTGCTTTTTTCCATGTGCTTTATCCTAAGGACTCAAGTTGACATCCTACAGTTAGGCTGTTGGACCCTCCACTTGACAAGCACCACGCCGTACTTAGAATCCCCTCTCCAACTTGAAATGTACCTTTTGCCCTTGAACTGCCTTCGAAAGGGTCTTTCCTAAGAGGTTACTTGATCCCAGAGGGCAATAGCCTGACTTCTAGGGGCTCCTGTTAAAGGCAACATGGGTTCAAATTGAAACCCCTTGTCTACTCGGTTTTCAAAAAAAAAAAAAGCAAGGCCTCATAGAAAGACCACTTTTCGGAAAAGAACCAAATTCATAAAAACAAATATTAATGTGGGGAGATGTGTTTTTCTGTAACAGAAAACTAGGCAATGAACAGGGGAAAAAATGTGAAGGCATTAGAGAAATAAAAGTAGTCAACGCGATATAATTTCAATCCCCTGACAATGACGGATAGATCGCAGGAATGGAGTCAGATGGATGCTTGTCTCTGAGTGCATTACGAAAATGTTCCCTCACACAGCTTGTGAAGCAATCAACAGGACCAGGGGCTATTCTGGACTTAGTCCAAGGAAATGAAAGTAGGTGAAATGAATACTGTAACATGGAAGCTAATAAACCCCTAGGGGAAAGTTATAATATCACCAGATTGGAACACACTTCTGAGAATATTTGTGAATGGTAATAGAAGTACAAAAATATTGGAAATGTGGAATGAGTTAAAAAAAAAAAAGTTGATTGGAATCAACTGTTGTGCACTATAATGGAAAGGTATACAGTGCTAAGAACATACGACATTTGCTATCCTGAAATTCAATTCTAATAACAGAGTCAATGTAGTCTCATAAAAATGTAGTAATGGAAATCAAAAACAATTTCCTTATTTAAAAATACTATCAGCTGTGATATGGGATTAGATTCTGGAGATTAAAAAGAATGAGAGAAGTCACAAGCAAGCTTCCAAATGTATTTAAAACACAGTTTCAAAGGAAGCTGTGTGGAATTGCAGAAAGAACAGGGATTTTGGAGGCTGACTGGCCTGAATTCATGATGCTAGGCGAGTCACTTCTCTCATTTCCTCTGCTGCACAAAGGGTACAGGAATACCTGCTTTAAAAGAGCTATTGTTCCCGGAAAGTCAGATCAGTCATGTGAAAGCCCTCCCGCGGCGTATGGCATCGGGTAGTTGCTCAGTAAATGTCGCCTCCTCATCCCCCTTCATTTCCAGGGCAACAACCTACCGGTCATCAGCTCCCCTTTCTCATTTTCTTCCTTCTTCCACCGAGGTGCTCATATCCCCATTTCCAGGCCAACTCTCTAAGTCTACTGGGCCAGTGGGAAAAAAAATGGAAGAGTAGAAATGGCCTGAGAGGTCTTGAGAGAATGAAACATACAGAGGAACCACATTATAGGAAGTGCTTTTCACCAGCTGGTAAACCTTGACCTGGATTAAGGTAGCTCTAAAATATGAACTAAGTATGCAGATCAGCAGAGAATGGACTTGTTTTTTTCAGGGTAAAATGGAGACAATGCAGACATTAGATGGATGAAACCAAATACTTTCAAGTCTCTTTCAAGCCCTTTCTTCTGATCCTAGTCAGACTGACATGTTTGTAATCTGGCTTCCAAGGAGCAGGCTTGGTGACCCATGGCCTCCTCAGATCTGCACCCCCTAAAAGTAGGCAGTGCACCCTTGGGTACACAGAGGTAACACACAGAAATTGTTCTCGAAAACTACGAAAATTATGCATTTTTCATATGAGAGCTCTGTCCATATTTACAAAAGAATGTACATATGAAATCAAGGGAAATCTATCTATCTGCTATTTGGGCTAAGCTCAGTTTATGAGACATCCTCAAAATGTAATTTTACTTCAGTGTCTCCTCCTTTAAAATGTACTCGGTGGATGGGGCACCTGAGGGGCTCAGTCAGTTAAGCGTCCAGTTCTGGGTTTCAGCTCAGGTCATGAACCCACAGTTTGTAGGCTCAAGCCCTGCTTCGGACTCCTTGCCTTCTTGGGATTCTCTGTCCCCTTCTCTGTCTGCCCCCTCCCCATTCATTCTCCCTCCCTCCCTCTCTCTCTCAAAAATAAATTGATTAAACTTTTTAAAAAATGTATTCCGTGGAGAAGGTTTCCCCCTGCCATTAAAACGCCCCATCGGCTCCTGGGTGGCTCAGTCAGTTGAGCGCCCGACTTCAGCTCAGGTTGTGATCTCACAGCTCATGGGTTCGAACCCAGCGTCAGGCTCTATGCACAGAGCCTGGAGCCTGGTTCAGATTCTGTGTCTCCCTCTCTCTCTGCTCCTCCCCTGCTCACAGTCTGTCTCTCTCTCTCTCTCCCTCCCTCAAAAATAAATAAAGATTAAAAAAGAAATTAAAAAATCAAACACATTTTCAACAGGTTCTTTGTTTACTGTTTAGTAATAAATGATTCCAAATTCTCCTTAGGTTCAAAACAGTGTCAAAGCAATAGTCATATGCCCATTGCTAGCAATTATGAAATATTTGAACTTGGTTTGGAGTTAAATCCTCCTCTATCCACCAGCCTCCCAGTCTCAGGAGAGTTCCTGCCACCTAGAAGGCAGGACACTCATCTTCTTTGTCCTATTTCTTCTCTTTCATTATCTGTAGTCTTTAACTCTTCCTGGGTTGAAACACAGGCAGCTTAGAAGCAGAAAGGCAGGCAGGGAATTGGTATTGTTCTAAGCTGACTTTATGCTACCTGGGCAGAGAATATTGGTTAAGCTGATTGTTTCCTTCGTGGAGGTTTTAGTAGCTAAATTTGGAGGTCCCTTGCTGGTCCCCTCCAACTACATGTCTAGCCTGTATTTCTCTTTCACTGGTCCACCTCCCCTCTCAGCCCCTAGTTCTTAGACAACCCATTCTATGGAGATTTTTCTCTGCTGGAGTTCCATTGTCTCTTCCAGGCCAGCTTCTCAGGTAGGACATAAAATAGCTTCAGGCCATTCATTCCTACATCAATCCCTCTCTGGTACCTGGGGTTTTGCTTCTCAGTCTCCAACCTGGCAAGAGAGAGCAGTTACCTTCAGGATGCAGGGGTGACTCACCTCCGCATAGCTGCCAAACCAGCTTTCCAACACATCTCTGCTCTTCCTGAAGAGTCAGACTCAGTTCACTCTGGGCTCAAGCCCAGAGGAGGAATGACAAGCTCTCTGGACAGTTGTTGAAGTTCTCCCTTAATCTCTTAGACAGAGGACAGCCGTGTCTCCAGCCCTCGTCCCTTAGGGAAAGAGGAAGCTCTCAATGCAGCTTTCCTTGTACAATGGTTCTCAAACGCTTTCCCCTTTCCTTTCTTAACATTTTCACACCCTCCATTTGGGTCAGTGTTCCCCTAATGTCAAGCTCCAAATTTGCGAAACCAGCTCTTAACCTTTTGCTTTAAAATATGCGCATTTTGATCCAGGCCTCACTTTGGTGGGCCACATCTATTGTACGGTGTTAGATTTTATCATGCTAATACATATACGCAAACAAATTTTTTTAAACATTAGATAAAGGGAAATATCCAGCATTTTAGTATCAGGGCAATATTACACCAAAGTATGGGTGACCATTTAACTACACCTGAAATATTGAGGCTTCCATGCACTCGTTCATTCATTGTTCAGTATTAACTGAATAAGCATAATATGTAAGCACTGTGCTTGGGTCTGAAACCACAATAGAGAACCAAAAAAGTCATGGTCCCTGATAATGGACTATACAGTCTGCAAGGAAGGCATCTGTCCCCTTTTTTATTTGCCCTTTTTTATTTTTCAAATAGAGACTTTAATAAACTCTTATACTCTTGGTTCAACATTGCAAATGCACCCCTTTTGTCAATGTCAGCCTGTACAAGGCAATTAAGTCAACACACATATGAGACAGCTGGTTCTCGCCAAAAAGTGACCGGGGTATATGATATGAGATAGTTACCTAAAGTCCTTGCCAAGATTTTGTGTTATTGAAACCTGAAAGTTCACTTAATCAGAAGTACTTCTTGGTAGAGCACCATGGGTCAGTAGGTGAAGCAATGGCATGGAAAGGACTCTGGGAACATGAATTTTAATTTGGTTCTGCCACTGACTGTGACCTTGATCAAGTCCCCAGACTTGTATCTCAGTTTCCCTGCTGTAAGAGCAGGAGGGGGCTTGTAATAAAATTGGTTGAGTGTTGTTGTGCTCTGTTTTCTTTACATCTGGAGAAGGCAAGTTAGCACTACGATATCTGTTTTGTGGATATTGAAACTGAGCTACCAAAAAAAAAATCCAAAGATATTTCTATATCCATATAGTAAATGAGAAGTGATATAAAAGTGATCTCTAACTCCCCAATCTCTTGCTTGAGCAATAGTCTTCACAATGTTCAATAGGTTTTAGTTGGTTCAGTTTCCATCTCCATTCTACCGTCTTTCATGGAAAGGTTCTATCCTGACTCTTTCCTATCCTGTAGTGAAAGAAATGTATAGGCTACCTTTTGAAGCCATATGTTTTTTTACCACGGAATTTAATGATGACATGGGCTGAATGAAACAAAACAGGTACTGAGGCCCTGCTATGAGCCAGACACTGCTCGGCACTAAGCATATTAAACAGCATGATCAATCAGGGTTCATAGCTATTTAGGGCTTACTTTGTACCAAGTGCTTTCTGTGGATTTTTCTTTTAGTTATAAAAGCAACCCCTCTGGTGTAACAAACAGCCATTTTACAGATGATAAAACTAAGCCTCAGAGTGGCCATGCATCTTTTCTAAGATCACACAGCTAGTAAGTGGAAGAAACAAAAGTTTCATCCAAACCTTCTAACTCCAGGGTCCGTATTCTTAACCACTAAATTACTCTGCCTTCCAAAGATGAATAAGATTAGATGGAACCTCCTGTGAAGAAGTTCATGGGTGAATGGAGGAAGAAGATTCATAAATAACTGCTATGGAAGTAAAGAGAAGTGTGCAGTTAAATTTGTTTGGGGCCAGAGAACACAAGTGTGTGAGGAAGTGTCGCAAAAGAGACAACATATGAACTTGAAGGAAGCAAACAAGGGATGGAGATAGGCATTCCAGAGGCAGAAGCATGGAGCTAAGACCCTGTAATCTGGAAGATGTACAGGGGAAAGAACCCTCACAGTGTGGCTTGAGCGAGGTACAGTTGGCTTCTTCCTTCCTAGGGATCCATCCGCTCCTAGATCTTTCAATGGCTCCACAGAATCTGAATGTAGACATAACCTTCTCACTCCTCTGTCCTCCTGCCCAGAGCCTGTGGGGTAGTGAGAATCTACAACTGCAAAGATATGGCCAACTTCCTATCAAGCAAAAAGTCCAAGTGACTAGTTTGTTCCCCAAGTGAAAGCATAAAATTCTGAGGTATACTTAATCTATAGATGAGTGAATCCTGTCTGACTGTGGAATCAGCCACAGACTGATGGTTGCTTTTAGGACAATGGCCTTCTTGTCCCCAACATCCAAACTGATGCCACACTGCGTGTGACACCAACATTCAGGCAACACAAATGAGTTAAGGTTCAGAAATGGATGTGAAAACACTATTGAAGATAAAATAATGGTAGGGAGTAAGTAGCAAGAATGAGAACACAAGCAGGCATCAGGGAAAAAGAAAAAATTCCCCTCAAAAACATTTCTCAAGAGCCTATGATAATCCAGGTTCAGATCGATCTAGCCTAAAAAAGCAAAATTCTTGCCCTTTATTTGATGTTAGTTTAATATTTTTAAATAAAGTGTATGAAAGATCAATGTGAAGAATGGAAGACAACTGTTTTTTCCTTTGTAATGATACCCATCAGTTTCCGCTTTGGGAGTCTTCTATTTATGGCGGGTATTTTTCCCTCTATAGTAATTCATGGGGAGTAGTTAAAATAGGATTTAAATTGAACACATTTTGAACTATTCCACAGTTGAGTATCCATTTGGTGTAAGTACTGACCACACACACAAAAGAAAACCTGATTAACTCGATTCCTATGTGGGAAATCCAAGGAATCACATAGGAACTCATTTTTGTGTGATTTTGGGGTAGTGACACTGTAAAATGTTTGCCTCATGAGAACAAGATAGAGAAGGATTTATATTTGCTCTTCCTAGGCTTTTCAGTCCTTCTCCTGGTGTTATGATCCATGTTCCTAGATGGGCACCTCTGGATGTAAGCTTGGGAAATTTAGGGGCAGGGGGAGGGTTTAAACTACATTTCCTCATAAGCTTATGTTATTGCTGCTTATCAGGACCCATAAAAAATAGGCAAAGACTTTTTAAAAGAAGATTGAGTCACTGACTTAAAAAAAATCAATGAGAATAACCAAACTATTAATTTCATAGAATATAATATTTGCATTCTGAAAGGGAAAAGGATAAGATTCCTGAGTAAAAAAATCCAGGTTTGTAATAATGAGGACTATGATAATAAGAATGTCTGCAACTAATAATTTTATATCTATTATTTTTAAATGTTGAGAATATTTCACACTCTTAGATAGGTGTCATTTGTATCTCACACTTGAAGGAACCCTGTCTCTGAGAGGTTAAGTACCCTACGTAAGTTCATATGTACGACATGGACCCAAGCTCAAATCTACAATGTGAAAGGCTGAACTTCACTGTTATGTTTTACTGTGTAAAAATTAGATGGCAGATTTAATCCTGAAGGAATATGTAAACTCAGAAATCCAGGTTCACTGACAGATTCCAAATATAATATTTTAATGCTCTCACAAAATACTTAATTCTTTGCCCCATCCTTCGTCGAATCAAAAAACTGTCTGCTTGTAGACTCAGACAGACGTGCCTGCCCCTGTAACCAGCTCCAGCCTGAGTTCAAGAGCCACGTCAAAGGGCTGAGAGCCACAGGATCCGTCAGCATCAAGCTTGTGCTTTCTGTTTATATCCTATGCCTATTATCCAGACCTTTTGAACGGCTCCTAATCTCTTGTTGTTGAGGGGTTGTGACCTGGACTCATGACCCAATGTTGCCAAAAACTTCTTTTTCACCCTCTGACCTTGTGTGTTGCAGAATCCTAACCTTGGTATCCGATCCCTGACGCCTCTCTCCCTGGTTCTTGTCTTCTTACTTGCTAATCTCTCCCTCAACTGACCTCTCTGGAATTAATCAATGATCCACCTGCCAGTAACCTTTGTGCCTAACCAAGCTCCCAGTCTTGGGTCTCCGGCTTTCTCTCTGGCCCATTGTCTCCCAAACCCTGTTAGAACATGCTTTGAAGGAACAGTCTGACTTTCAAAGAAGCAAAATCATCTTGAAGCCTTACAAAACACGAGCCTTGAAAATAAACATATCTACAAAACCCCAAAAGTGAACATTTTGATGGGCTGATCACACGGCAGCAGAACATGGCACCAGTCATGAGCCCAGAAAGGAAGGAGAGCAGGAAAAAATATAGAAATGAAGGAGCCACTTGAGGGTACGAATTTTCAAATGCACAATTGTTGTCTAGCTTCTCTCTTTTAAATTACGTCTCTTTAAAAGCAGAAGCTGAACATCATTCCACTTTAGATCCCACACAATGTTCAGTATAATGCCTGGGCCTCGTTAGCCCTCATAGGTACATATTGAACTAATCAATTGAATAACTAATGCTTAACGAATTGACTAAAAACAGCCCTTTGATCTCTTGGTCCTGTAAGACTACCTTTGGCACTTCAGTATACACGTTTATAACTGTGTCGATCAGTTTACCTCCCCCATGTTGTCATGAGGATTTTAAAAGTCGAGAACAGGGGCATGTGGGTGGCTCAGTCGGTTGGACGTCTGTCTTTGGTTCAAGTCAAGATCTCACTGTTTGGGAGTCGGGCTCTGTGCTGACAGCTCAGAGGCTGGAGACTGCTTCAGATTGTGTCTCCTCTCTCGGCCCCTTCCCCATTTATGCGCTCTCTCTCTCTCTCTCTGTCGAAAATAAACAAACATAAAAAAAAGAAGTCAAGAACAGCCTAAAATTGCCTGTGTCATGGTCTGGCATTCAACTGCATTTTCTGAAAAGAAAGAAAATTTAAATAATAAACCAAAGACCAGCAAATAATAATAATAATAACAACAACAGTAGTCCGTGTTGTTCAGGCCAATTTAGCAAAAGAAAAAATATTTCAAAAAATATTTTGAGGTATATCTGTATCCAGACAGATTAGAGCAAATTACAACTCAAGGCAAAATGAAAAGAGAACCAAACATCCTCCTAAAACTTACACGTGGAAACAAATGGAAAATAACACTGGGACTTTGAAAATGATGGGGGTGGCCCTGAGGATTTCAAATGAACTGCCCTCCCTGCCGCTTGAACAAGGGCACCATACAACCAAACAAAGGGCGGAGGGGCTGTGTTCTAGCCTGAGATCCCCCCACATGTGTGCACTAGTGAGGTAAGCACCTGCAAGGAGGGAGCTTAAGAGAAGACTTCGCATTGTTCACAGACTCTTTCAAGCATTGCGAGGGTGGGATTCCATCTGTTCAGTTCAGTTCGGTTCAGTGAGCCGGTTCACTTTTAATGGTTCACTGAGTTGTGACACCTAGTAGAAATTACAACCAATGTTTTAACAAAAAAAAAACCTTTACATGAGCATTTATGGCATTTATGAAAGTTTTCTTTAAAGTTTTCAGCTCCGTGTGTTTCTGATCTGTTTCTAGGACACCTTTCCCCGGTGTGTGTGTGTGTGTGTGTGTGTGTGTGTGTGGAGGGGGGAAATACAGCTTTAAAAAATATACAGCCCCTGAAAAAGGGGACTATATTTGTTGGGCTCTGTTTTACAACACTGGCTTAATTTGTGCATGACTTCAGACAAACACAGGAAGTTACAAAGCTCTCACTCAAGGTTTGCATTCACCTAACCATGAGCTCTTTATACGTAGAAAGAGCTATAAGTGCCTTACAGTCTCTGCAGCAGCTTACCAGATACTCTACCTTGAAGAACAGGTAGAATTCCACTCTCCTCGCTTGAGTGACTCCCTGAACAATACCAAGTTAGTAAGTTTCTCAGCAGCGAGAAGGTGATGGGGGAGGGTTCTCCATCTGATATCTGCTCAGAGGCTGGCGTCTTACAAAAAGTCTGTGTGCTCACACGGGCCTTTGCAGGAGGCTGGGTACTGATCAGCAATGATTGTGATCTCAGTTAGATCATCATTTCCACTCACCTAGAGGAGAAGAAATAAAGCGGTGGCGTGCAACAGTGATGTCAAGTGATGAATGGTTATTTGCCGTGCATTTTGCAAATAGCACATTGGGCATGATGTAGGAGAACCGTTGTAAGAAGTTCAACAAATAGCGCAAGGCATTCCCACTACACTTTAAGAAACCCGCCTGGAAGCTGCCAGACCTATTTCTCACAGGGGGAAGGAAGCATGCAATCTATCGGGAGAGAAAACAAAATCGAGAGAGGAATGCTTGAGGAGGATTTCCACTGCACGCACTGGAGGTCTGAAAAGAATGAAAGCAAATCTCTCAAACAGAAATGTAAGGTAGAAGGAAATGCAAGAAGGCATACCACATCGGGCCCCAAGTCCAGTTGATTATGCCTTCATCCCTGCATGCCACTGATGTTTTTGGCTTATCACACACCATACGCTTCAGTTCACTCCAAAAACTAGCTCCAACATTTTCATCCGATCATTGCTCAGCATAGGAGGGGTAGGTAACCCCAGGCGGACAAGCTATCCCTGGGTGTCGACACTAAAGAGTTTCCTGGGGGCGCCTGGGTGGCTCAGTCGGTTGAGCATCTGACTTCAGCTCAGGTCATAATCTCACAGTTGGTGGGTTCGAGCCCCGCGTCGGGCTCTGTGCTGACAGCTCGCAGCCTGAAGCCTGCTTCGGATTCTGTGTCTCCCTCTCTCTCTGCTCCTCCCCCACTCACACTCTGTCTCTCTCTCTCAAAACAATAAACATTAAAAAAATCTTTTTAAAGAGTTTCCTGTTGGCAATAACACTTCATCAAGTGAAAGGATCCTGATTTGTTTGTCATCAAGGAAAAGAATACAATTGAAAAATAGCTCCTTTAAAGGAAGCTTTTGCCATTGTGTGCTTCTTATACATCTCTGAGATCACTGTATTTTTTTTTTAAGTCCGGTTTACCATTTTCCTCATTCTGAGATTGTCCCTTTGAACTGTGACTTCAGGTATGGTCACTGCCATGTCAAAGCAGGCAGAGAAACGTTTGCTTCAAAGAAACCATTTGATGTGAGCTTTGCTTCTGCAAGGTGTACTCACATCTCTGATGAAATTCCTCCCACTGGACTTTCCGGCTGTTTGTGTCTTGCCTCTGTCCCTTTGTACTCGTCTCACACCAGCTTTTAAACGGTTCTCCTCTTCCATCAGAGTGATTGGATGGCTAATTTCTGGCCTGTAATAAGACAGGTCAACAGCACACTCTCTATTAATACATAGAGCGCTTGCTATGCTTGGTTCAACCTCCTTCTAGCCTATTCTCTCTATACTAATCTTCCTTTCCAAAGCCTCCCATTTTGAACAGTAAATTCTACTGATCAAATTAGTTTTTAACAATCAGAAACTAGGTGACCTGGGAAGCAGCTAATAGATCAACTCCATCCACCTTACATACCCACTTTTCTTCTTTTAAAAGAAAAAGACATTATAAAGCGGTTTGCATGTTAATCACCCCAACAAAAAGCACACATAACACACACCAAACTGTAATCAGGCTTGAATTTTTAGTAAAATTTATATGACAAAGGAAATGCTTCTCTCTAGAAATGAATAGGAAAATAAAGGGAGAAAACTGACAATGTACTATTAAAAAAAGATGTTTCTGAGTCCTCTCTAAAAATTGCAAATGAGCTACTTGTGTGTCTGTGGGTTAGATCTTTCTTTGAAACTATTTCAGAAGCTAACCTGGGTGGCATTTAGAAAATCACAGCATGATTAAAGATTGCTGGCATGCTTTACAAAAAGAAAAGAAGAAAAAGAGGAAGGTCGGGCCTCACTAACTTCTTGGAATTTCTGGAAGACACAACTGACCATGAAGACTGAGAGAATAGAATGAACACCCTATTCTTTGCATTTTTTTTAAAGAAAGCTTTTGATACTGGTCTGTGTTAAATACTATGAAAAGTTTTAAAACAGGTAAACTCATTAGGACATGGGGAAGACGTTAAGATATGTCTAGCTATTCCCTGAAAAATGGGACCATTCGCCCATTCAAAAGGTAACGAATTACCAAAATGTATGTGAAAACCTCTAAAACAGAAACAGAAAATAGGCATTTATTGGACACCTACTGTGTTCCAGGCATGTCACACGCTTGCTCTCATTGAATCTTCACTCAGCCCTGCAAGGTAGATACGGCTGTCCTCATTTACCACATGAGGAGGCTGATTCTCCATGAGATTAAGCAGATAGCCTTAAGTCACTCCGCTGGTAAATGAGTGGGTGAACAGGGATTCAAACTCAGGTCTAGCTGGCACCAGCCTTCATGGTCTTGACACCACGCCACCTGGACTCCCGGGGAAACTAATGTTGGTGTCTCTGGCCCCCACACCCTTCAGCTCTCCTCTCCCACAGGAAAGTCCTCCGCTAGCCTCTCCTTCCAGATACCTGCTGAACAGATTCTGGAGTTCTTCATTCGCAGTAAGGTACAACATTGGAGGTATCTGGATCTCCCCCATATTTTCAGCTTTAAACGGAAGGGATTCTGTTCCAAGAGGAAGTTCCGGCAGGCAGGAGTGACTGCAGAAGAGGCTTTCCTTTTCTTGTGACCTGCTCCTGGCTCTGCAGAAGGCCTCCCCTGCTCATGTATACCTTTAAATATGAGTGTGTGCAATGCACCATGCAGAGTTCAGCAACATCTTTTGGCTAACTAGCTGACATTTTGGTGCTTAATAAAAATGGACAGAGCCTGGGGGAGTCAATTACAATGAGGGTACTGAGCTAGAACCTCGTTGGGAAGGAAGAGGAAAAACAAAAGACTGAAGTGGCTAGAGTTGAAGGAAAAGTTTAACAGGTGAGCTTCAGTAATGGTTATATTAGTTCATATCACAAGCATTGTCGTCATAGCATGGATGCCATTTAATGTTTTAACATCCATATCCCTCAGGTAGTAAATGTTAGACACCAAGTTTAGCACACACACACACACACACACACACACATACATACACACACATACATAGATATACACACATACAACATATCTCTAAAAAGCAATCATAAGTTCAATATTTATAAGGCTTTTAAAAATTAAAGCAAATGAAAATTATTTGATACTGAAGGTTTTTTATAATCATCCCTTGAGATTATTTTTCACATCCTGGGGTATCACAAAATCAAAGTACCTTATGCTCCAGTGCTAGAAGTATTTTGGCCTTCAGAGAATAAATGCCCTGAGGATCTTACCAGAGGGACTTGCTTATAAGGGAGAGTCACTTCCTGTGGTTCTTCTGGAAGTCCATTAACAACTCCCAGCCCCCACAAGAATCCCTGTATGACATTTAACACAGCAATTTTAACTTTGGCCTTTCATGCTCATATGTTGCATTTGACCAAGGTTGTTGAGATCTTCCAAATTGAATATGTTTACGAAATCAAAACCTTACCAAGAGTTATTTTTTTATAATCCACACGGGTGATTCTCATACCCTTTGTGTCAGGAAACTTTTACACTCTTGAAAAATATGTAGTAGTCCAAAGAGATTTTAATTATATGAATCATACCTATTGATATTTACCTTGCTAGAAATGAAAAGGCAGACGTTTCAAATGTATATTTATTCATTCATTTGAAAATGACAAACCTGTTTATAAATCATAATTTTATGAAAAGTAACTATATTGTCCTAAACAAACAAACATTAGTGAACAGCCTGTCATTTAAAAAATATGTTTACATATTAAATCATTTTAATGCCTGGATTAATAGATGATAACTGGATTCTTATGTCTACGTTTGCATTCAATTTGCTATAATATGTTGCTCTGGGAGAGGCATGTGAAGAAAATCCAGACTCACACAGAGAGGTAGAGAGAAAAGGGAGGGCATTTGTGTACCCGTTTCAGATAACTTTGATATTCTTTTTGGATATTACATCAATTCAACAAATAGTAGTTACCTTTGAATCAGTTGCAATGTGGAATCAGATTCTGTGTCTCCCTCTCTCTCTGCCCCTCCCCTGTTCATGCTCTGTCTCTCTCTGTCTCAAAAATAAAAAAAATAAAAACGTTAAAAAAAAGACATTCTTAAATGAAACTGGCAATTTTTTTTTTAACCTGAAAGGGAGTAGCATTTAAGAATACAATGACTGCTTGTTTCGTTTGGTGCTGCTGCCTTGATTTTTATTAAGGCATCAGCAATTTTACCACACGGCTTTTCCACTGTAAGTAGACATGTCAACATGCTAAAAAGTTTAAATAACATCTTGGTTTATTCTAAAAATAGTTTTGGCCTCGTGCGCCCTCTAAAAGGATTTCAGGCACCATCAGGGGTCTATGGACCACACTTTAAGAACCGTTGCTCTGTATAAATAATCTTGTGCTTAGGACTGAAAAAAATGGAGCATCCTAGAGCTATGAGAAACTGTATCTTCGCCTTCAGGCCTTTTCTCACTGGTTTATCTGTGGTATTATTTGTAAGGTGTGCATAACTATGTATGCGTTATCATGAAAGTTCCTCAAAATGAGTGGGTTTTAGTTAGTGCTTCGTCTGTTGGCTATTTTCACTCATCTGATTTTACCCCCATATTCGACAATTATGAAGGTTCTTTGAGATATCTGTCCTTCACTTACGTTCTGCAGAGCTGGACTGCTGAACTGTTCGAGAGCAGGTATTGTATCTCTTTCATTTTGGAATTCATAACACATGACGCTTTGTAAGCGTTCAGGAGAGGCTGGGTGTTCAGTGAATTAAAAGACAACAGGCTAGTTGTCTTCCTGCATAATATTGTTCACCCTTATTTTATTACTGTTCATTTAAGGTAAGTGATAGATGACGATGTGAAAATTATCTAAGAATGGAAGACGGGATAGGATCATTTCTGGATGCTGTCAGTCACTTTGTCATCTTTATTTTTCTCTTTAAAAATTCAGCGCTATATTCTCGTTACTAAAAAAGCATGCAGGTTTGGGGAGCCTGGGTGGCTTGGTCGGTTGAGCGTCCGACTTCGGCTCAGGTCATGATCTCACGGTCTGTGAGTTTGAGCCCCGCGTCGGGCTCTGTGCTGACAGCTCGGAGCCTGGAGCCTGTTTCAGATTCTGTGTCTCCCTCTCTCTCTGCCCCTCCCCTGTTCATGCTCTGTCTCTCTCTGTCTCAAAAATAAATAAACGTTAAAAAAAAAATTTAAAAAAAAAGCATGCAGGTTATCCGAATGTGCCTATTGAGTTCCCTGCCTTTCAGCATACCAGAATTCCAGATCAGCTTTCTTTTTGAATTACTAGGAAATTGGGCATAGCTTTCCCTCATACACGTTGATAGAAGACTTTGCTATTTCCTCAGATTTTACGTGAGTCCTTAGTGCACTAACTGAACAAAGTCATGAAATCAAACAGGTTTGAATTTTCCAAGTGTGTGTTTAGAAATAGTGATTCCCCAACTATAACTGTTTCGCTTTGTTTCCGCAAAAACTAATATATCAAACCAACATGGATGAATCCTTTTACATTTACAGATTATCTCATGTACATTTGCATTGTTTTTTCACATAATGGGAGCTATTGTATATCGAGGACTTTCTATTTGCCAGTCTGTAGGCTGGAAAATCAACACACGTAATTCTGGTTGATGCTAACAAAAATTCCATGAGAGAGATATTATTATAAGTCCCAATTTATAGATGAGGAAACTGATGTTCAGTGGGATAACTAACTTGGGACTTAGGGCTAGTAAGTCAAAGAGGTGGAAATTGAGCTCAGTTTTTTAACTCCAAAGCTTGAATCTTTTCCACTAAAGCACGCTCCTGGAAATTTAATTTTGTTATTCTTATTGAAAATACTCCAAATTCTTTATCAGAAGTTTGCTTCAAAACACTGTGGTTTGGGATTTGCTGTTTTTGGAAAGCTTACGAAAAGATTAAGGGTTTTAGGATTGATATTACTTTTTAAGAGTCTCAGAGCTAAGAGAGAATATTATCAAACCCTGAAATATTTGGTTGGGATGACAATCCTGGAATATTAGTAAAAGTACTTGGTTAATGCCTTTAAATAAACTCAGCACTTCGCTAGAAACTGGGCTTTTTTTTAAAGTTCTTTGCTTTATTTCTCCCCATTTTCAAAGGCAATTTTTAATTTTTATCTTTAATATAATTTTTAAAAATACTATTTAAGCCATACTTAGTAAACTAATGGAGCATAAAAGCACAATTTATATTATAGGTATAAGGAAAATGGATTTAAGAATCATTTAAAACAAATTCCTAAATATTTTATTTATGTTCTTGAAAAATTATATTCTCCCATCTAACAATATTTCATAATAACACAAAAAGAACATTTGCCCCATGAGTGTGATCCAATGGCCATCTTGAGCTTGTGTTTTCCATTGAAATGAGGACAGTAAGTCAAGCTTTCCAGTGTTATCTGTAGGTCAGTGAGTATTAACCTCTGTCAAAGGTCTTAGTGTCAAATACATGGTTACAAAATTGAAATGTTTTTCATAAATTCTCTCTCCTTCCAAATGGACTTGACCTAAAGCTCCATAGATTTTCCCTCTTATTCATTAGCAAATACCAATCAAATAGTATTATTAAAAATTGTTCATTTAGGTGATCATTCACTAAGTAATATTTATTTTACCAAGTGTAGTTTCTAATGCCAGAAAACTCAGCGATAGGGACAAAGAAAAAAATAAAACATGGCCCTGCAACGGTTTGTTTTTATAATTTTGTCCCACAATTAAATTGCATTAACTCAGATGGTATATCTGAATCTGCTGCACAATCAAATGAAATTTTAAATGTGCCAGCACCTTGAAGACTGAAAAAAATACTATACGTTGTAAGCTGTTATTATTATTTGTGTTATTTTAGCACAAAGTGAATCATCTTATTGCCTGGCCCAGTTATTTGTAGACTGAAGATAGATGAGATGAAAGCAATATAATTAAATGTTCAATTCCCATATATAGGAATCTAAGATTTCACTTTTATGGAAACATTGAGGAATATACCTTTAATTATTCTTGGTGGGTTAGGTTCAAGACATGACTGGACTCACTCTGGAACACTGGTTCTCAAACTTGAACAGGCATCTCAATCATCTAGAAGCCTTGTAAAAACACTGATTTCTGGACCCTACTTCCAGTGGAAGTAGGACTGATTCAGTGGATCTAGGACTGGGTCCAAGAATTTGCATTTCTAGCAGCTTCTCAGGTGATGCTACTGCTGCTGGTCCGGGGACCACACTTTGATTGTCCCTGTTCTAATATAACTAACGTCATATGAGATGTTGGACTATGATATTAAATAATGAATTTGGGCAAGTGAATCTGTAGCCGTTTCATTAATCAATGTATCAATAAAGATAATCATGTTAAAGGTTGTAACTGCATCTGTGGCAGAATGAAGGTGAAAAGAAAAAAAGGGACAAAGCCTCTAATAAATGACTTCAATAACTGCGCCAGCAGCAGTGACGGAAATAGAGAATCTTTGCTTGCTGTATTTGCACATTGTCTTAAGAGTCATGACGGTAAGTGTTGGAAGTGTTATCCCTCCGCAAAGGTAACGACTTGAGAACATCAGATTTGGAAACAGAAGAAGTAAAAATACTAATGGGAGAAAAGAAATACAATCTTTTCTTCCTCAAGGTAAAAGGAACACTTTAAGTAAGCTTCGAATGTCTTTAAGACACTGCATTTCATCCATATGTAACAGGCCTAGCCTTAAGTCTGATAAAGGTTAACTTCATGGAGCATGGAGGGCACCACTAAGTGATCAATTGCTCTAACAGACAATCTAGATTCCTGCATGCTCCTCTGTCCTTGGGGCTGCTGCCCTCCCTAGAACCCCCATGGCCAGCCACCTAGCCACTGCAAACCTATCACCTTTCTGTGGACAACAGATCAGTAGATCCAGGACCGGGTCCAAGACTTTACATTTGTAACAGCTTCTCAGCTTTTTTAACAGCACACAGACCTTTCTGAAATTCTAGGAGTACCTTCCTGACTCCTGAGCCCACAGAAATGTAACAAAATGACGATTAATATTCAGATGCACTCTCACTGTCACGGGCAATAATAAAGCTTGGGAAAAGTTGGGTCATCCAAAGTGGGAGGATTTTGCCTGAAGTTAACCCATAATCGTCAAGGGATCTGTAGCAGTTATTAATCTCATTCAGCTATGAACTATAGTGAATCCCTCCCCCAGTAAAGGGTTAAACACACAGGTTTCATTCTGCCATGTAAAAGAGATCCAATCATAGGCAGCCCAGGACCAGGGTGGTATTGTCATGAAATCATCAGGGACCCAAGCCCCTTCAAGTTCTCTGACCCACCTATCTCAGGTGTCAGCCTTGTCCTCGTGGCCCAGGATGAGCTGCTGAGGTTCCGGTTAATATGGACACACATTTAGGCAGCACACTGAAGAAAAGGAAGATAAAGGGCATGCCCCAACCCTTTAAAGGAGCCATTTTATGAGGCCTACACAAAAGCCCCTCTTATATCTAGCTGTCAGGAAGGCTGGAAAATAATAACTGTGCAACAAGGAGCTCAGGTGAAAATTAAGGTTGCATTATAAAAAAGAAAGACAAATATGGGTACTGAGTTAGCTAATAGTAATTTCTGCCATCATTTCCAAGAAAATTAAAACTTTTACTTTCCACTATAGAAAGCAGAAAGGGGTGGGGTGCTTGGGTGGCTCAGTCAGTTGGGCGTCCAGCTTGGGCTCAGGTCATGATCTCATGGTTGGTGAGTTCCAGCCCAGCTTAGGGCTCTGTGCTGACATGGAGCCTGGAGCCTTCCTCGGATTCTGTGTTTCCCCTCTCTCTGCCCCTCCCCTGGTTGCCCTCTGTCTCTTTCTCAAAAATAAACATTTAAGAAAAAATTTTTTAATAAAAATAAAGTGGAAAAGGGTGACTCTGTGTCTCACACTTTGTGGGACATAAGAACTCCTTGGAGTGCTTGTTGAAGTCCGGAACACTGGTGCCAGAAGATTCTACGTTGACAATCTCATCCAGTTATTGTGATCCAGGAGGTACCCAGGACCACGCTTTGAGAAACACTGCTTTACAGCTTCATTACCATTTGTCAACATTTCATCTGCTGCTGCCCGGAATGCTATTTGATCATCCCTCGATAACAAATCCTGTTTTGTTCCTTTTTAACTCTTTAACTCTCTATAATTAGATCATACAAATGGGTTGGACACACTCCCCAGAATATTAGTTCCATCAATACAGCAAAGTAGGAAGGATAGTGACAGATGGGTTTCAGCGTTGCAGGGAGCCCCTCCTTGCAGGCACGCGGTACAAGTCTTCCCCAGGAGGAGTTAACCCAGGTTCCAGAGTGGAGCCGGGGGGCCTTGCCTTCCTGTGACTCTGATGGCCGGAAGCAGCCGCTTCAGGCACGGCAGTCAATCTAACTGTGAGTGATTAATAGCCACGCAGAATCTCTGGAGCTTTATTCCCCAGTCCCTGCTCTGCTTCCTCTTTAACACTCAGGTAAATGTCAAAAGTGAACCTAGGGATTATAGCTGACAAGGGGTAAATGCCTTCATGTTGTCCTCCAAAGGTTAAGGTTTCCCAGACTCAGTTGGAAGCCCCAATCTCCAATAACCATTAATCCACTCTACACTGGTAGGAGTGAGCATATTTATGGCTGCAGTCACTAAAGGGTGAAATAAAGATTAGTTTTTAGTTAGGAACGCAAAGCTTTTGAGATCAATACAAACTCACTGCTGAAATCAATCTAAAGTTTGGAATTTTTAAGTAAAGATTTACTGGGCTTCCTTGTACAGTTAATTTTCCAAAGGGAAAATTTGCTCAGAAATGTAACATAGTAATCAAATTGAGTAAACACTAGTCAGTTTGTAAACTGACCTTGGTTATGTGCATACCAAATAAGTGTGTAAAGCAATAAAAATGCCCATAATGTGGATTGTAAATTTGCCAATAAACAGGTAAAACCAAAATGCACATATAGATTTACATGATAAAAATACTAGCAGCACATTTGCCTGTTTGAAAACATAAATAATCAATAGACATTAATAATGAAGTTATTCGTGCATTTCCCCATTACTGTGCATGTTAAGTGTTTCAATTATTTCTACTTAGTTTGATAGATAAATGTATGTCCATATTTTGTAAAAGCCTTCCAAAAGGATGTAGACTTTCTCTTGAAAACAAAAACTACTGTTTGGATACAAGAACAAGCAGATTGGAAATATGTAGCTTGTTAGACTCCTCTGGTGTTCGTGTTTGATGCAGGTATACAATTTATTATGCAATTTCTTGAGATTTGACAAAGTGATTGACAAACCATAGGTTTAATGATTTTATTTTTCTGTTTCATATGAAAAGATTGTAGGTATTTTAGGAAAATGGTTTAATAGATGAGTGTCCAGAAGCACTCTTTTGCCTGTTATATGTCTGTAGGTTGTGGAGACTCAGGGATATTGTGGGAGAAGTGTGATTCCATGTAGTAAATTCATTTTCTTCAGCAGAGTAAGTGCATGAAAGCTTACAGTAAGCTATAACTTCAGAAAATATTTAAGCTACCCCTGGGCCCTCATAGTGGAACCGCATATCTTCTCAGTAGGGTATGGAAGAGAGCAAATAGGAGAGTGTCTCCAATGTGAAGGGGACCCTGGAGGATGGGCACAGCCTCCAGTTAATTGCTGACTAGGATATTGTGATAACAGGTTGGTGTTTTCTGTAGATAGTAGAGGGCAAAATGACCAACTCCATTCTGAATGATCTATAGCTCAGATTCATGTGCCAGTATTTGCTGCTTGGGTGCCAGAAATGGGCTCAGAAAGTCCTTCACTTAAAACATATGCCTTCTAGGGGTGCCTGGGTGGCTCAGTCGGTTGAGCGTCCGACTTCGGCTCAGGTCATGATCTCACAGTCCGTGAGTTCGAGCCCCGCGTCGGGCTCTGTGCTGACGGCTCAGAGCCTGGAGCCTGTTTCAGATTCTGTGTCTCCCTCTCTCTCTGCCCCTCCCCTGTTCATGCTCTATCTCTCTCTGTCTCAAAAATAAATAAACGTTAAAAAAAAAATTAAAAAAAAAAAAAAACATATGCCTTCCATTCAGTCCATGCTGTGGGGCTGAGCTGTACAAAAATTTAGATTCTGGGGACTTTGAAATATTTAGAGAGTAGAGCGAAATTTTTTTAGTTGCTTAATGTTGGCATCTGCCACCTGGTGCCCCACTCTTGGGAAATATACAAGGCCACTGAGCAAACGTGTATATATTCTTACATGGCAGAATCTACATGGGTCATAGGAAACAGGTAATATTTCTTACTACACTAAAGGTATTACATTGGTCTTAAAACAATATTTTAATAGACCATACCCTCCAAGAATGGGTAAAGCAATTCTTAAGCTTTACAAAGTGCACACACGCAGACATTATATACACTATGAGTATCTATGGACGTGTATGTAGATGTGCATCTATGGAAAAGTATAATTCATGTGTGCACACGCATATGTGTGTGTGCACACATGGATACATTCATGAATGCATATAAACATACACGCAAAATCACCCTGGGATAGAGAACTGACTACTTAAATTGTTATTTAGATGTTTTAATCAACAATGCATTATTTTCCGAAATAATTTGCTGTTTTTAAATCATTGCATTTTTATTAAGAAATTTATTTAGCACAAATACTCTATCAGATTCTGACATGTTGGCCATTAGAATAAAGCAACTGAGGATGAAAGCTACTGAATTGCCATCACATATCTGTATGAGTTCAAAAAAATCCAGATTGGGATCCCAGAAGAGTTTTTAGGTTTCTACAGATTTCAGAACCGTATTGGTAAGTGACGGTGTGCTTAGATGATCTCACAGTACCAATTCTTCTGTTGCACGAACCTCAAAGCATTTATTCTACGAAACAACATATGAATGCAAAAGTCGTCTCACAAATAGCATCAAATATTTGTTGAATGAATGAATGAATACATAGTGAGACCCATCTGTATACCAGCACAACTGAAACAAACAAGTCTGGTCCTTCTATCCCCAGTGGTGATCAGTTAACTGCCTAAGCGCCTCCAGGTAGCAAGTTGGGCCTTCAGAAGCCATAGGATTCTTCCAGATCGGCAGGGAGAGGCCATAAAAACAGAAGGAAACTCCAGGAACTTCAACTGTTCATTTCACGGGAATTCCTGAAATACAAAAGATCTAAAAGGAAATGTACATTCAGCCTATATCTTTGTGCATCAGAGAAATCCATCTACCACCACGGCTATTTGCACAGACTTGGCAGAATTCTTAAAGAAGGAAACATGAGTAGATACACATTCTCTGGTGCCTAAAATGACAAATTTTTAAAAGGCAGCATTACTACAAACATTGCAAAATCCACAAAAATAACAGAACTTTAATTAACTAATACATACCTTTATAATGCTCTTTTCCATGAAATTTTGACTTCATAGTCTTCAATTGCATGATGGCAAAAATTTTGTAATAGTTGTTTAGAGGACAAAAGAGCTGTCTTTCTAGTCTTTCTTCTACCATGATTGATCACTTTTTTGTTGTTATTGATAGCATAGCACATTTCTTTCAGTTTCCCAACATATACGATATGTTTTGGGGAAAACTCTAAGTTTCCTTCATCTACAAGCTATGAGATTTCACTTTTCTTGCGCAGGGAATCATCTTAAATACCCCCATATTCTTTAAGGACTGTTTCAAGTGTACACATTCCTATCACAATAGAACTTCCAATCCTACACTTTTTTTTCCCTTGATGCTGTATGAGTCATTACAATGGAAAGCCAGAATATTCCTGGTAGTCATTTTTTTCACTGAGGCAGCTAATAATAACCTAATTCTACACGAAAGTAATTGTGAACACATAAATACACCCTACTCAATTCACACTACATTCTCTGTTCAACTTCCCTTCCATCACATCTCAAAAATGTTTATGGCTCCCCCAATACCATCTGACATGAGGGAAATTCAAAGTGAAAATAGAGAGAAATTTTAATTGGTTGCAATTAAAACATCCTTTTTAAAAAAATTTTTTGCACACTGCAAGGGCCACTCCCAGAGGCTTGGAAGGGGCCCTTGCAAGTGAGGAGGCTTCCCAGAGTATAGCCTCCTCTGATCATCGAATGCAGGCATCATTTATCTGAGGTCCCTCAGGCTTGCTTTGGAGGCCCAATCTTCCTACTTACTTCAAGAGAATTTACCTACGCTCTGCATTATGAGCTGGGATCCCATATCCAATGCCTCGATCAGCATTGCAAGGAAATAATTTAGATATTTAGAGCTTAAAAGGATATTATCAACCACATAATGCCCTTCTCTCTTCCATAGATGATTAAACTGAAATCCAAATGAATCCCATTCTACCCATAAGAAAACTGATCCTTTGAGAAATTAGGTTTCTTGGTAAACTGTGTAGCTGGGTCTTAACTCAATCTCTTTCCAAAACCAACGTCCTTGATCACTATGCAGTATCACCAACTACCTACATAGGTACGATTTCCTCCCATAATAATTTTGCATTGTTTTTCTCAGTTCAAAAATTATTTTCACATATATTTGCTTTCTTTACTGTTATACTGCTCTTAGAAATAAATGTTATGCAAATTATTATTATCCCATTTTACAAATGAGAAAATTAAAGGTTAGAGGCATCAGGATATTTATGTTGTCAATGAATGATGCAGGTGATCCTCAAATCCATTTCTTTCGATCCTAAATTCTGTGTTCTTTTCCCTTACTCCCCTTGGACTTTGAACCATTAGACCAACTAGATCTACAACCATCCTGTTATGGAACTTCTAGTGCTCATCAGAATCAATAGAAGCAAAATCAGATCTGTAGAAACAAGACCAAGCTAGAGCCGGAATGTTTTTCTTAACAGGCCTTCTTAACGTTCTTCTCAATATGCCTGTGTTAGAATTCTTCCTCTACAGTTACAGAATTCTGACACCTTTCTTATTGAAAAGTTATTGAAAAAATATTGGCCTTGGAAAAGTTCAGTTAAAAAACTTATTTGACTTCAAATGCAAATATTCATTTTCTGCATGTTACACATTTAAAGTATAACCTCATTAGATGATAAATCTGAAGACTGTTACTCAAGTGTGTAGTTTATTCCTGCACAAGAGCACTTGTTTACATTCTGCAAGAGCCCAGTGTGCTCTATGGCCTCCTCAACCCCAAAGTAGGGACATTGTTTTGCCTGTTCTTCCTTCTCTTCATGTTTTTCCCATGTAAGCCATTTCAGTTAAAATAAAGTGGGTTAATAATGGATTAGAGTGGGAGACTTCAATATGAACTTGTCGTTAGCTTAATGTAGATACAGATGGCTCCATATAGAAACATGTATAGACGTGTGTACATACGGGATACTATACATACGTATATTTCCTTGTCCTGTCAGCTGTCAGCTCTAACGGAAGCACCCCAGCAGCAGCTAGCACACCTAATGTTCGGATCTTCATTTCTAATCCTGCCTCCAAGAAAAGGAAGGAAGATACCATAGAGAAATGGTTGATTCTAGGACTGAGGCATTAAATATACAATGTGAGCATGCACTATCTTGCCGTGCCAGGAGGGAAGGAAGGATGGAAGGGAGGGAGGGAGGGAATAAAATGGAGGAAGGAAAGGAGGACAGTAATGATAGAAGTATGTCAAGGGATATAGGAGCAGTTCAAGCAACAAAATAAAGTAGTCCTGGATTATAACCCAAAGAACAAAAATAAATATCCATGGATCCAAACTGATATAGAGAAATGATTAAATAAATACATAGGGGAGAATAGATAAATCTCCTTTAAAGACATGTCCCAGATACTTTATGTAGATACTTTACCCCCAAGGAGTTGGATCCTAACTCTGCTCTCCTTAAGTGAGGCCTGTGAATAATGAATTCTTTCCGAAGAGTACAATTTAAGGGGGAAAGGCGGGGGGCGGGGAGGGGGTACCCTTACTGTGCAGAAACCTGGCAAATACTACTTCAGCCAGATGATCAAGTTTAACATCAACAATGGTAAGTCATATTGATCACATGTACCCTTGATACAATGAGATTTAAACGACACTTTCTTCACTTTTGTGCTCTCCACCTAAAAACCTATAAACCCAGTCTCATCATGAGAAAAATATCATACAAGTGCCAATTGACAGACATTTTACAAGTTATCATTTCAATATCCCTAAAACCTCAAGGTCATCCAAAACAAGGAAAGTCCGGGACACCTGGGTAGCTTAGTTGGTTGAGCATCTGACTTTTGATCTCAGTTCAGATCTTGATCTCAGGGTCATGAGTTTAAGACCCATGTTGGGCTCTGTGCTGGGTGTGGAATCTATTCAAACAATGACAACAACAAACAAAACAAAACAAAAACACAAGTATGAGAGACTGTAAAGCCAAAAGGAGCCTAGGGAAATATGACAACCAAATGTAATGTGATATCGTGAACGGGATCCTGGAAAAGAAATTAGGTAAAAATGAAGTAAATTGTAAAAAACTATAGACTTTAGTTAATAATAATAATGCACCAATATTGTTCGTTAAGGAGAGTCTAGGTGGCTTGGTCTGTGCTGACGGCTCAGAGCCTGGAACCTGCTTTGGATTCTGTGTCTACCTCTCTCTCTGCTTCTTCCCTGCTCACACTCTGTCTCTGTCTCTGTCTCTCTCTCTCTCTCAAAAATAAACATTAAAAAATTTTTTTAAAATCATTGTTCGGTAATTTTAACAAATGCACCATACTAATGTAAGATGTTAATAATAAGTGACACTGGGTGCCAGGTATATGAGAACTGTCTGTACTATCTTTTCCATTTTTCTGTAAATCTAAATCTATTTTAAAATAAAAATATTATTTTAAATGCACCTCTGTAGCTTAGAAAGAAACTAAATAAAATATTACATTAATAATAGTTTCAAGAGAAAATACTCTTGGCAAGTACTGACAGCTACCCATGCTGAAGAGTAGTAACTTTGGAGAACAAGAACAAATATACACACACATTTAAAATTTTACCTTCAAAATTAAATACTGCACATGTTACCTAAAATCATTATACTTGAGTTTTTCCCAAGCATCTATAGCACATGTCCATTAAATGGGCAAATAAGCATTTACATTTGAGATTCAACTGACAATTTTTACCCACTTTAGAGATGCTGTAGAATTTTGTGTCAAGAGCATATACATTTTAGGTTTGCAAAAGCAGTTACAATTGAAAGCCCTTCTTTTTTCTTTTATGTTTTAATTTTATTTTTGAAAGAGAGTGTGTGAGCAAGGCAGGGGCAGAGAGAGAGGGAAACACAGAATCTGAAGCGGGCTCCAGGCACCGTGCTGTCAGCACAGAGCCTTACACAGGACAAGAACCCACAGACTGGAAGATCATGACCTGAGCGAAGTCGGTCGCTCAACTGACTGAGCCACTCAGGCGCCCCCGAAAGCCCTTCTTAAAGATGAGAACTCCTAAGAGCTCCATCTTAAACTTCTACAATAAGAGCATTTCTTGACACTTTTCTCTTGAAGCATTTGGTTTCCTTTGTTGTTAGAAAGCCAGTTGATATACTTTGATTGATATTGATATAAAACAAGATAAAACCGGACAAAATATTCTTGCAGATGAAATTCAAGTCCCCACCGAGAACTTAAATCAGTCCTTATCTTGACCCAAGTTACTTTAATGTTGAGTTCAATAATATATAAAGACAAAGTGAAAGTTTCCAATCTAGATTTATCATGTTGTATTAGCAGTGGCTGCATGTTACCACCAGATTTTGAGAAAACATATCCTTTAGTTGGGCAGTTGTCTTTTAAAAAATAAAATGAAGTGAAATCCCCAACAGAATTCTTTGTCACCTCAGCCAACCAAATCCCAAAACGTATCCAAACTGTCAGATGATACTTTAACAATATAACCATATCAATTAATAGAATTTGAACAATTTGAACAACTTTTCTGAAATACTATGAAACACTGTATTTTAAACAAACATATGTAAAAATAGGATTGAGTGTACTGGTGTGGGATAGCGCAGTAGAAAGCGTATGGTGAAAAAGATAAAAGCAATGGAGAAAGGCTATTCTGAAAATGGACAATTGGAGAAACTTGTACTAATATCAAAGAAGTAGGGAACGGAAATAAACAGATATTTAAACATATAAACAGGTTATCTGTAAAGGAAATTAGACCTCATTCAAGATGGTATGCCCTTGTAATGATACAATAATATTTACTGATTAAACACATAGGTATTTGGGGGGCATGGTTGTCTCAGTCGGTTGAGCACACGACTACTGATTTCAGCTCAGGTCCTGATCCCAGAGTCCTGGGATCGAGCCCCACATCAAGGAGTGTCATATCCCTCGCATTGAGCCTCGCCTCTGGCTCCCGCTCCCGGCTCATGCTCGCGCGCTCTCTCTCTCAAAAAAACAAAAATAAAATAAAAAATTTTTAATTTAAAAAAAGCATCGAAATATTTGACTAACAAACTTACATCCTTCTATTTAACTATAAAAAATTTCAGTGAGCTGGTGAATATTCCAACACAGCAATACGTATTTTTATTTTTAAGAATTAGTAAGAGCACAAAAAAAATGCCACAAATAAAGAAAACTTTGAGGGTGGAGAAGGTGGTTAGGATAATTTGCAAATTTGGGTGACAACCCTTCGTGATAAAGACGCATTGTCTTGCTAACAGGGAATGATTTCCAGGCCTTCCTTTACTCATCATTCAGAATATGGCATTTCCATAGTAAAGCAAATACTTTCCCTTAAACCCAACTCCTCAAAAACTTTGATGCATATAAAATAATTTATTTGTGAGTGTCTCTGTTGATATACTCAAAATCCTTCCAATTTTTTATGTGTTTGTATCTGACTATTTGTACAAAGATGACTGAGTAAATACTCTGACTTCAAGCCTCCGACCAGTTTTCAGGGGAAGAAGAATTTTTTTTTCTTCTTGTATTGTTTAAACCTTCATCTTACTCTACAAGTCACGAAGAAAATTCCCAATTGGTCTTTGGGAAATGTTCACTCTAATCTTGTCTCAGTGCAGCTTCATACTAGTTAAATGAATAAAATCCTCTTTTTCCCCAAATATGGGGAAACTGAGACCTGGAGAATAAAAGTGATTTGTCCAGGGTCACAAGTAATGTCAAAGACAAAAGCTGTAGCCCAACAACATCCTCTCTCTGCTCAGTCGTTGGCATGAAGGCCTGTTGCCAAAAAGGCACTTTTCAGAGTCAGGTATATATTTGGCAACCTATCGTTAAACCATTATTAATAATAAATGTCCTTCATTTTTAGAATCTCAGTTACCCAAGACACATACATCAAAGACCAAATGTTTCCCAAGGTAAAAGAATGGTGGTTTTTAAAACTATAGGAAAACAAACTGAAACACAAAATATCTAAAGAACAAAGTAAAAAAAAAAAAACAAACAAAAACATGGTTCTTTTGTTAAAGTGGCGAGTTATCTCTTCAACAGCATTATGGATTATTGCAAACCTGAGAAATATAGATTTCTTTATTCCTTCTGTCCCATATTTGTTGAGGACTAGATATAATGTGCAGAAAAGAAAAAAATAAAAGGAAAGCTAAGAAGTCGTTAGCTACATATGTGTATTTTTATGCAGCAAACATTGACATGGTGCTCACTAGGTATCTAGTACTGTTCTAAGCACGTTTACAAATATTTCCAAAATTTTAAGCATTATAAAACCCTAGGAGAGAGCACTATAATTATCCCCATTCTCAGATGCAGAGACTGGGCAGAGAAATGTTATTTATCCGAAGCCCAAAGAAGGGAAGTATTGCAAAGCTGGGATTCAAATGTCAGTGGTCTCCTTCCGGAATGCAGGCTGAGAATCATGGCTCTCTGCTACCTTTGTTTACTAGTTTAATCAGTATTTCCAAAAAAGTACCTATTCTCTTCAAATTTTTAGAGCACTCTGTTGGTGATGGTTGCCGTAAGTGAAGGATTTGAAGGAAACATTCATAAGGTTCTATCAGACTCTTATCTATGTGCTATGAACAATAAATGTTTACTTCACAATGTTATGAAGATTTTATTAATTTTTAGGCAGTAGATGAGTAAAATCAAGAAATTGAGCAACGTCACTTTAGTTAAATGCCCAGCACAGTCCCTGATTATAAAATACATCCTTGTTCTTTCTGCTGTTCCCCTGATAAATTTGAAAATTCATCTTTCATAGTCCATCAATATATTTATTGAATAACTATTATGGACAAGGTACGGAGCTATGGACCATGGGAGATTTTGTCAGATACAAGGCTTTTTCTCCTCTAGAAGCTTATAATCTAGTTGACATCCTAAAATATATTTACCTAAACAAGCAGCTAACAATGCAAAGGAGTAAATAATAAATGTCAAAAGAGTATTACAGGTAATAAGTTCTATAAGGAAGGTAGGAGCCTGTTCTTTCTGCTCCAGTAGTTCATTACACATACCCTTATTAGAGCAATTATCACCTTGTAATTATTCACATGCTGTGTCTAATTTACCTGCCTGTCTCCTCCATTGGAATGTTAGCCCCTTGAGGGCAAGGATGCAGTTTTAGTCCTCATTGTATCTTCGATGTTCAGCACATTGTCTGGTATATAATAAATGCTTAGCATATGCTTGGTGAATAAACGAATGACGTTCATAGAAGGCAGGCACTTCTTTTGTGGCTAGTGTAGCAGAATGGTTAATCTCTGGAGTCAGGTTGTACTGGTTTGGATCTTGGCCCTACCTTTAAAAAGCTGTATGGCCCTGAAAATTTTACTTGATTTCTCTGCACTTCCTTTTGCTCATTGGTAAGATTAAAATAATGATACCTTTCTTTATTAGCTAACTTTACTATGGAACAAGTCACCCCAAAAATGAATGGCTTCAAACAACAGCCATTTATTTCCTTAAGAGTTCTGCGTGTCAGTAAATTTGGGCTATATTGGTTCCCCTATCTTGGCTGGCTCATTCATACATTCTGAGTTCAGTCATCAGGTCAGCTGGGACCACATGGGATCTCATCTGCCACCAGGCTAACGTGGACTTTTCACATGGCAGCTGGCAGGACTCAAAGAGGGCAAGTTGAAGCATACAAGGCCTTTTGAGGCTCAGACTTGGAATTGACACACAGTCACTTCTGGCACATTCTATTGATCAAACAAGTCCTAAGGCCAGCTCACATTCAAGGAGTGAGGAAATAGACTTCACTCTTGATGGGGAGAACAGCAAAGCCACCTTATAATCGGGTATTTATACCAGGAAGGATGAAGAGTTGAAATCATTCTTACCATCTACCATACTCTGTCATGGGATTAGCAAAAGGATTAAGAAAATAAAACATCTAAAGGATTTCGGCTAGTGTGCACCAAACAAATAATGAATTCAGTAAGAATTAGCTATGATCATTCTGTTCAAGGTTGCCAAGAAGAGTTTCAGTGTGGAAAGGAATGAGTTTAATCTTGTGAAATAGGTAGGATTTCTATATGTAGAGAACCAAGGCTTCCCGTAGGGATGCACGTAAACATGTGGTATGAAAGCGGGATGTATTCAGAAAGCAGCTAACGGCAGACTTCCCAGAAGAGCTAGAACAGGAGCCTAGGAACCTGGAACACTGGCCGAGGAGTTGGGCTTGACCCTGGGGCAACAGTAAACCATTGGCTTTTGACTAAATGCTAGCCAACAGCACCATTTCTTATCTTTTACTTCTACTTCAGTTATTTATTATTATTTTTTGTTGTTGTTCTTCAATAAGTTTCTTGATGCTGATGGTTTTGTGATATTTCTGGCCATATCTACTCACGATGTAAAATAGAAACTTATGATTTTTGTCTGGGTCATGCCTCTCCCTGGCTTCGGGGATCTAGGAGGTCCTTCTTTGTTCAGTTTTATGGTAAAAATGGAAAATTTTTCCCCTCATCCATTTTACAAATGGTGGCAATCAGAAAGGTCAGGCCACAGGAAGTAGTATTTACGAAGCCAAAGAAACACGGGAGACGCCAGGCTGTGATGTTTATATAACTTGGTGATAATCATACATCTTAAGCAGAAGAGTCAAGAATGAGGAAAATAAGGTTTCGCTGTGGCTGCCCCTTCATGTGAAGCAGCGAAAGACTTCTGGAACTGTTCTGAAGAGAATCTTAAGTTCATCCAGTCCAGCGAGATGGTCCTAAGCAACCAGACCCACTGATTCGCCCGGGTCCCTGCCACCCTGAAGGCTGACCAGACTGCTCAGAGCTGGTGGCTGCTCTAGTGGACCGCTCAGTGGCACTACCTTCAGAATCTCTCCACTGTACGTGGTTTCAATGCAGATTCACCGATGAATAATTTTGATAATTCTGCCGAAGTATGAAGACTGCTTGAATTACATGACTACATGATCATATTTAGTTGTTTTTTTTAATTTTTTTTTTTTTTGATAAGACAATTCCGGCTTCTCTTATGCCATGTGAAATCCATCCTGCTGAGTGCTCTTGACTAGTCACGTCCTTCCTGCCATTTTAAAAACAATAGTGGCAGAGAAGCAAACGGCTGATAGTGCTCAGCAGGACAGATCAAACACACAGATGCAATTGCTGTACGTTGAACAGCGAAGTAGGATAAAATTCAAATACTTACA
Source organism: Panthera pardus (assembly GCF_024362965.1). NCBI lineage: Eukaryota > Metazoa > Chordata > Mammalia > Carnivora > Felidae > Panthera > Panthera pardus. The sequence continues at coordinate 48,833,529 of NW_026526710.1, read as the reverse complement.
ATCGCTTAGTAGCTAGCATCTGATTGCTGCAAATTGAATCTTTCATAACAGGATTTATTGTAAATAGTGTCATATCATTTGTGAGTTCTGCAACAATTGCATTCAGAGCCAGTGCAAGATATTGGAGGTGTGAGCCTTACATGATGGATATGCTAGTTTACACACAGATTATGAAGAGATTTTTTATTATCAACATTATTTTTAATTGCTTACAAAACGGCCACAATTGTAATTTTTTCTCTGAAATTTTAAACATTCTCAAATTGTGTAACTTTAAAACCCAGGAGAAAACAGACTAGCCACTGATTTCAACAGCTGCTTTAGAATTGCAAGAACCCCAATTCTTCTTTTCCCCTTCCACTCTGGTTGTTAAATAGGCATCAAAATTATAGATAGTTAAAAATTTTGAAATGTCCCTTTCATATTGTTTGGGAGCAGCAAAGATCCTTGTAATCATAACCAGTGATCAACATATCTTATCAGTAAAAAATACATATAAATTCAAAATCAAGATATTTAGAGATCTACAAAGCACATCTTACTTCCTTTTTGATAAAATGGAAAGATGGCAATAGCTTAATGATCAATACTCTTATTGACCTTTGAATTTAGTTCCAAATACTTTAATGGAAGCTCATACAAGATAAACATCAAAAGCATACTATACAAATTATACTTTCAATGTATGAGAATTTGGTGATACTCCACATACTTGATAGCTTTAATTGCTAATGACACAGACCCCCCCCCCCCCCATCAACAAAAAGACTGTATATTACATTTACACAATCTTCTTGTTCAGGACCTAAATAGGGGAAATTAAAAAAGGAAAAATTCAAAACAAATAGTAGGGCCAGAATATTTGGATAATCTATTCTCTTTCTTTTCCCTGCTCTAAACAAAAAATCCTTTTCTATTATTTTACCTTGTATTTGAGCTTTTTGTTATGCATACGAATATCAAATGCAGCATCTCAACAAGATCTGAATAAAGTATCTTACTCTCAGACAACCTAGGACCTTGATGGAGAAGGGTCTTTGTGAGGAGTAAAATTCTTCAGTTGGATCTTTCTTCATTTATTGAAGAGCAAATATCCCACATGCACGTTAATGTTTATTATTCTAAATGGGGAATTCCCTATTTCTAAACCAAAGAATTTTCAGTTTCTCCCCCCCCCCCCCCCCCCACTTAAGCAGGTTTCTTTCCATCTCTCACAAATCAAAAGGGAAGGTGGAAAGACAGACTTTCAGTGGTGCCCTGATGTGTATTTTAATAAGTTTACTAATCAGAGCACATATGAATTAGAATGAATCATATTCATATCTTTAATGGCAAAGAAAACTCAATTTAACTCATATCCAGCTTTCTTTCATGTTCCTTTTATTCAAGGGCATGCCTTCTTCTTCTTCTTCTTCTTCTTCTTCTTCTTCTTCTTCTTCTTCTTCTTCTTCTCCCCCCCACCCCCCTTCTTTCTTTCTTGGACACCTCCAACCCCAACCCCCATTGACAACCAAAATGCAGGGCTATAAATGTAAGGGCGCAATACATCATGAAATGAGTCTAGAGAACGTGTCCTCTACCAAAATACACATGAATCTCGGGTACAGCTGAAATTCCAGAATCATTCCGGGCTTCGTTCTGCATGCTAAGCAGGGTCAAAAATGTGAGCTTTATGTGGTCATCCTTATATACCAGATGAGGTCCAAAGTTTAAAGGTTACATTTGTGAAATTGCAGCTGGGCTTCCTAGCACTTGACTCTCTAGCTCCTGGAAATCAAACACTCCTAATTGAAAGACGTATCTGACAATATGATAATCTTTCAATTAAAAAAAAAAATGTGACTTCTGAACCCTTATCTGTTGAAGAGCTGACACAGAAGTTCCGAGATGGTTGCTTAACCAGAGAAAATAATAGAGAAAATATGTTTTCCAACAAGATCAGAAAGCTTGAATAGTACAGGGAAACACACGTAAAGAGAAGGGCTGTCCTGTATTCCGTCCTACTCGCTCTAATTTCCCCACCCCACGCCCCCCCCCCAGTCTGTACACTCAGCCACTCACCTCTTAGGCGAGGGCTAGTGTCTTTCAAATCAGACACAAACCCCAAATATCAAGACACTAGAAAGTGGCATCCTGGCATACTTTAAGATCAGACGGTTTCTGCATTTCATGGGGTGGGGGTGGGGGTGGGGGAGCAGCATACCAATGTAGTGAAATCTGGAAACAACAGCATATATACAGACACAAAAAAAAGTTTGCATATTGCACAGAGCGCTTGAAGATCATAAATCTATGCATGAGAAAGATGTAGTGGAAATTTTGGGGGGGATTAGAGTTTATTTTTGTCATCTCTGTGAGACAGCTACTCATTCATCCAGATCACAGCTAAGAAAAAAGCTGGTCACAGAAATTAGCAGTTTCAGCTCAGCAGCGAAGTCGCCAGCCTGTGAAGGCAGAGAGAAATTGACTAATTAGCAATGCGCACTAAAACTTGACGGTTCTTTATAGAGAGAGAGAAGAGAGAGGGAGAGAGAGGGAGAGGGAGGAAGGGGGGGCTCGCTTTTTCCCCTTCTTTCTTCCAAAGATGTTTGAAATCGCAGTCATTTACGCTCGACAATTTTTACAATAGCCTTGAGCCATAATTTTGCGAGTCTCTCCAGCATCCATCCCCCTGTATGGTCTCTCTCTACTGGCCAAGCACGACCGTTTCTCTCCCCAACCGTGGATTTCCTATTACTCTCGTTACGACTCACTGAGCCCCAGGCCCAAGGATAATGATGTGTTGTTTCTTGGTAGCATAATTTGTCACACGTACATTTTTTCTTCTTCTTCTCTTGCAGAAAGCTCTGCTCCCTCTCTCTCTCTCCCTCTCTCTCCCTCTCTCTCCCTCTCTCTTTCTCTCTTTTCTCCCTCTCCTACATTTTCTTGCTGTTGCTAATTCATGGTGATCAAATGATGTACGACAAAATAAATTGTAAAGAGTGATTGCCTGGAGTTGGGATCCAGAAGGTGTTTTCCCCCTCCCAAGGAGAGAGCAAACCTTTAAAAAGGAAGGACAATTGATTTTTGGGGGGGAGCTTAAGTGAGCCTTGACTTTGCAGCTGGTTGAAAGCAGGTAAGTTTCTGGCCTTGTGTCTGCCTTGTGTGTATTTTGTTCTGTCTTTTGGGTTGTTGGCGGGGGAAGGGACGGGGAGGGAGTGTTTCGGGGTGGGGGTGGGGGGGTTGTGTGGCAAACGCTCATAAAGAATAAAACTCCTATGGCAAGAAATAAGCAGATGAGGGGGAAAGGCAAAGGAGGAGAGCAAGAAGGAAGGGGAAGAGGAAAATGGGGCGGGGGGGGGGGGAGGGTGGGGAGCGAGACAACGAAGCGGGGAGAGCGAAAGAGAGGTATGACCGGGTCCAGTTAAAGGGAGAGACTCTGGGAGATGTTTCAGGAAAGCCCGAGCTTTGGGGGGCCGTTGGGGGAGGGGGTCCTGCCGGGGGAGGGAGCTCGAGGGAGGTTAGGGTCCACCTGGAACGGGATGGTAAAGTGAGTCGAGAGGAGCCCAGTGTGGTATAAATAGGAAGCCGGCGATCCAGGACTGGCGCCAGGCAGGGCAGAGAGTGAGCCGCAGTGGAAGGGGCAGGTCCGGCGGGATCCCTCGGAGCCGGGCGGCGGCGGCGGCGGCGGCGGCGGCGGCGGCGGCGGCGGCGGCGGCGGTTCTCCCGGGCGGGCGGGCGCGCGGGCGGGATGTGGGCAGAGGGTCCCTTTCTGCTCGGCCCTGGAAGGTGCAATTACAGGTTAAGGACCTGGCGGATCGATTTCGCCTCGCCTCCCCCGGCCTGCCGTCCTCCGCCTGGATGCGGGCGGCTCAGACTTTTTTTTACAGAAGTAGTTCCAGGGCCAGGAGAGTGGGGGTGCCCGAGTGGGGGGCCGCTGGGGCTTGTACGGAGGGGCTCGGAAGGAAGCTGCGGCTTCGCGCGGCGACGCGGGGTGGGATGCGGAGACCCCGCACGGAACCTCCACCCCCTACCCCACCCCACCCCACCCCCAACGTTGGCCAGCCCCCACCCCCTCCCCCAACACCTGCCAGTTAACTTGAACTTCTCACAGTTACTGGAGTTAAAGCCTGTGTTCCTGCTGCCCTGGGAGACGCAGCCTTTCACGTGAATCCCTCCGGGCCTCCGGGCTCCGGCTCTAAAGCCGCCCCAGTGGCCCCACCGGCTCCCTCCTCGCCTTCCCCGGTGCCGCCCCGCGAGGGAAGGGGAGATACACGTCTGAACTTCCGCGCTTTGAGATGCGGGGGGAGTCGGGGGGGGGCGGGAGAGAGGAGGCCGGGGGTGGGGGGGCTGAAAGGATTCTCCTGCCAGGTCTGAAGGCGTCTCTGGAAAATGAGCAAAACTGAGCGGTGACGGGGAAGCCAACAGTTTGCGAAGCAGGGAAGCAGGCAGGGCCGGGGTGAGGGAAATGAGCTAGAATTGATAAGGACAGCTCCCGCCTCTGCCGAGTCCACTGAGCTGGTCCTCACCGCGCTCCGCTGCACTTTCCCGGGAGAAGAAAGGGCTTTATCTGCTACCTCACACTGTTAGCCTAGGAGTTTCTCGGGGCAGCACGGATAATCGAAGGGGTTCCCAGCTTTCGGAGGGCTGAGAATCGCCCACCCGCACGCTTATCGGGTCCCCTTCGCTCCCCCCCCCCCCCCCCAAACTGGACCAACTGCGAAGAGCAAAGCTGCAGGCACAAGTTGACCTGGAACCTCCGCCGACGGTCGCCTCTGCGCTCTCGGGGAACCCCCGGGTCCCCACTCCCCGGCCTCTCCCTTCCTCAGGCCCGGCATGGACACAAGCCCACGAGGTGTCTCGGCCTCCGCCGCCACTTTGCCGTCGCTGCTGCCACCGCTGTCGCTGCCAAGAGCCGAGCCGGGGTGGTTTTAGGAAAGTGAGGGACGAAGTGTGTGGGCGGTGGCGAGAGGAGTAGCAGGGAGCTGAACCCGCGCCCCGACCCCAGACAGGGCCCATTTGGTGGCGCTCACGGATTCCTTGCCTTCCGACCTTACTCCTAGGGTCTGGGTCCTGGGGCGCGCCGGGCAGGAGCCGAGCTGAGCACTGATTGTTGTTCTTCACCCTCCCCTCCCCTCCACACCCTTCCCCACCCTGACCACACCCCACCCCCTCCACTACCCTTCTCCCCTCCCTCCCATCCCCCACCCCTGTGTGCCAGGTTGGAGGAGGGTTTAAAGCCAGGTGCGCCGAGTCAGCTCGCCATGTCCAGATCCGGGGACAGGACCTCCACCTTCGACCCCAGCCACAGCGACAACCTGCTGCACGGCCTCAACCTGCTGTGGAGGAAGCAGCTGTTTTGCGACGTGACCCTGACGGCCCAGGGCCAGCAGTTCCACTGCCACAAGGCCGTGCTGGCCTCCTGCTCGCAGTACTTCCGATCGCTCTTCTCCAGCCACCCCCCTCTCGGGGGAGGGGTCGGCGGCCAGGACGGCCTGGGGGCCCCCAAGGACCAGCAGCAGCAGCAGCCGCAGCAGCAGCCGCCACAGCAGCAGCCGCCGCCGCCGCAGGAGGAGCCCGGGACTCCTTCCTCCTCCCCCGACGACAAGCTGCTGACCAGTCCCCGGGCCATCAACAACCTGGTGCTGCAGGGCTGCTCGTCCATCGGGCTGCGCCTGGTGCTCGAGTACCTCTACACGGCCAACGTGACCCTCTCCCTGGACACGGTGGAGGAGGTGCTGTCGGTCAGCAAGATCTTGCACATCCCCCAGGTCACCAAGCTCTGCGTGCAGTTCCTCAACGACCAGATCTCGGTGCAGAACTACAAGCAGGTGTGCAAGATCGCCGCGCTGCACGGCCTGGAGGAGACCAAGAAGCTGGCCAACAAGTACCTGGTGGAGGATGTGCTGCTGCTCAACTTCGAGGAGATGCGCGCCCTGCTGGACTCGCTGCCGCCCCCCGTGGAGTCGGAGCTGGCGCTCTTCCAGATGTCCGTGCTGTGGCTGGAGCACGACCGCGAGACCCGCATGCAGTACGCGCCCGACCTCATGAAGCGCCTCCGCTTCGCGCTCATCCCGGCCCCGGAGCTGGTGGAGCGGGTCCAGTCAGTGGATTTCATGCGCACCGACCCGGTCTGCCAGAAGCTGCTGCTGGACGCCATGAACTACCACCTGATGCCCTTCAGGCAGCACTGCAGGCAGAGCCTGGCCAGCAGGTAGGAGACAACAAAGAGGAGGACGGGGGGCGGGTGGGGGGTGGGGGGGAGTTGGTGAGCACGAAAGGCCGGAGGGAGGGGAGGGGGCAGAGGGGAGGGGGAGAGGGGTGGGCTGTGTGGGAGGCTCCGGCAAGCTGAAAACAAACGCAAACAAACAATTTAGACTGTGGGGAAAGTTGATTTCTGAGTCCATTAAAGGTCAGCAGGGAACTGGCCTGAGAGCATCCCTGAGCGCTAGAAAGCCTGTGTTCTCTCAACATCCCCAGAGCAAGAAATGCGGGACTTGTGGACTGAAATTGACAGGCAGGTGGGGCCACAGGCCGGGGCAGTTAGAAGTGCAGCTTTGCAACCCTCTCTAACCAATCCTCCCTCCAAATCTCAAAATGAGCTTGCTTAAGGAAAAGGATCCTGCAATGACAAGTCCCCAGCCCACTCTGCCTCTTCCCTGCCTTGGGTGAGCACGAGCGCCCTGGGGATGCTCCATGAGGAGAGCTTTCATTCTTTCTGTCAGACACTCAAGGTTTGCTGTTGTTGTTGTTGTTGTTGTTGTTGTTGTTGTTGTTGTTGTTGTTTAGTGACTGAGGTCTGCTCCCTTTGGAAGTTAGAGCTCCCAAGGGTTTTGTCTATTAGGGTCACTATTGGAAATTCTGGCATCACCTATCCAGGCAAACTTTTCTATCTTGTGGAAAGCCCTTCCTTTTCACTTTTAAAGGAGAGCAAAGCAAGAGGTTGCAGGGTGTCAGAGTGAATCATGCCTTGTAGCTCCCATCTCTAAGGGGAAACAGCTGAAAACTGGGAAACAGCTGAAAACTGGCTGTCATCTGGCTCCAGTTAGGTCCTCGTGCCTGCTCTGAAGTCACAAAGAAGTTGGGGACTTGTTGTTGCTCTTTGCAGTGTGTCTGTGTGTGCTGTAAACAGGGCTTCACATCAAAGGGGAGAGAGAAATAACGCCTGCTTAAAATGTTGCTGAGTTGTCTGTTGGTTTGTTTTAACTGTAGGCATTGACAGTCGTGGTGTTTCGTTGGCTCCAATTTTAAAACCCCTTTTAGTGAGCCCTAGCAGAGGGTTTCTTTCTCTTTTTAGAAAAGAGAAGCAGTATCGTCTCAGTTTCTCATGATAAAATATCATGATTTCAGATGTCAGGCTACCCCAGCCTAATCCAGCAAAGTGTTACATGGTTTAAAAATCCATCATGGCATTTTCTCATTCCGAAGGATATCTAAAGGGGGGGGGGGGTCACTATGTGCAGTTTTATGGAATTAAATATTTATTTTTAGTCAGGATGTTTCTAAAACGTCTAGAAACGTTTTAAGAGAAGGAAGACAGTTTAGACAGCACTGGGGTTCAGGTGAGGCCCACAGGGGTATGGGAAACCTTGGACTTAGAAACCTTCTAAGTTGATTTTCTAGTATTTGTGAGAGATGAGTTAATGAAATGTGTCAAGAAATGACAGTAGGACAATAACACAAGCAAGAACCCAAACCCTTGGGTACTTGAATAGTGAGCACAGGAGTCTAAGTATGGACAAGAACATGAAATGTATTTTTATTTTGTAAGAGTTCTTCATTCGTCTAAAGATCAAAACTTAATGTGATGGGCAGATGTCACCACACCAATGGGCACTGCTGATTAATATTCTGTAATCTTAACTTTTATCACTTCTAAATGACCTACAAGTATACTTAATTTAGCATATATTATACATATTCAAAGAATTCACAGACAACACAGCTATAGTCCTGAACATGTATTTGTTCATATTTTTAAAAGCATGTAAAATCCAGAGGGATAATAAGATCAAGACTTAACTTGTTTTAAGAATGATTGGAGGATGGGAGCATTACAGATCTGATCTCATAAAGAATTTCTCAAGCCCTTGATGCACTTCTGTCTAATAAGTATCTTCCAGGGTCCAGTGTTAGGACAGTTGACTGTCAAAATGCAAAATCCATTTTCCACCTTAGCCTGGCTTCAGTAACCAGCTGGGGCCTGCTGGCTCTGCCCTGGCGGGTGGCTAAGATAGCAGGCTTCCCGGCTCCGTGACGACACCTTCCAGCTTCACTGGGCCATATCATTTGAAGGATATGTAGTGGCGTCTGACCACTAAATGCTTACAAGTGTCATGGATGCTGCAAGAATCTGATACTTCTGCGGTAGGAAGAAAAACTGTATTTTTCTTTAAAAGCGGAAGACGCAGAGAAGAAAACAGTTCATGTGAGCCTATTGATGATCTCAAAGTAATACAATTTCGATTTTGTTCCATTATTGATAACTGTGGCATTTTAATTTTTCGGGATTAATTACATTATTCTAATTTTAATGCGCAGAAAGAATGTAAGACTACCCATCAGGATCTTAACTTTAATGTAGGCAAAGATGCTGTAAGTTGCGACCAATAGTATCACATTGGCCCATCTATTATAGCGTCAGCATAATATAAAAATGTTCTCTTAGACTTACATGTAGTTTAACAGAAGGATAAATGTGTTGAACAATTGCTTTTGCAAATGCATCACTCTTATTGAAAACAATTGACTAGAGATGCACAATATTTATTACTTTTTATCCACCTAAATTTGTTAAGGTCTAAATATGAAAGAAATCCTCAAATTTAGGCAAGGAGTTGAAAAATTAAAATTGACTCCTCTGTTAGAAAAAGTACAAAATATAAGGAAATAGAATGACTTCACAAAGAATTTACTTGTTTAAGAATACGTTTTCTCTATAGAAAGTAAGGCTATTAGTGTAATAACAATATTTTTACTACTTTTAAAGATTATTAAGTAATTTTGAATTTTTATTACATCTAGAAAAATAAAGCAACCCAAGCCTACAGACCTTATAAATACCCAAATTAATGTTTAATCTTTGTTTTAGTTGCTTAGTCTTTCCAAATATGCCATTTATGCTCAAATTTGTATTTTATCTTAGCAAATTAAGCCTTGAGAATGATAAATTAAAAATAAGAGACTTATTATCTGATATGCAAATATATGCATAACTAATTTAAGAGAAAAGGACTTGGGTAGACAAAACTTAAGACATTTGAAGTCTTATTTCTTGTTTTCCTTTTGTTTTTTTTTTTTCAAGAAATATAAAACTTAAGAAATAAGTTCTTGAAAAAGTTTCTGGGAAAGTCATTATTGAAAGCTTCTAAAGCATGAAAATTTAATTTAATAAGTGACATAATATGCAATGTTTAAGGCATTAAAAAGTAAATATCAGAAGACATATAGTCTAAGTTTAGCTTAAGTAATCCCCAAAGTTTCTTTTTTCCTTGTATTTTTAAAAATTGAATGCATAATTTAGTAGTCGTTCAAATAAGTCAATTTGGACTGCATTCATTACCTTCCTGTTCACATTTTCATTGCATCTCACACAATGTATAAGTAAATGCTCATTGAAAGTTGAAAGAATTAAGATTATAAAATAAGAAAGCTTCAGTGTCCCACTTCACCAGTGTGTTCCTCAATCTACATTACTAACGCACATAACAAAAGCCTATTGAACCTACAGGAAAACACCTGTCATAGAAAAGCATTAGTGAAAATAACCATATTTTGTAAAACATTTAACCATCAGCTATTACAGTCCCTTTTACAGTCCTGTACTGAAGTGTGCTTTTTCGGAGATTATATTTTATAGAAGACAGAAGCCTCCCTTATAAAGATTTCACTCTCTAAAAAAGTCTATTTAAAGATTTCACATAAATTAATTTGAAAATCTATTTAAACATCAGAAGGACAATTATCTATTGGCTAAAATGACTTGTAATGATTAAAAAGCCATTAGCTTTCCTAATACACAGTTTTGATTCCTGGCTTTGGTGCTTAAAAAGTGTCTCTTTAAATGTAGGACAATATTTTCGATTGGGTCTCCTCATAAGGCTTGAAAAACAACCTGAGCAAAGCAAACTAATCTTTTATCCATGTATTCTCTAAATTGTTACTTCCTTTTATATCAATTTGATGCCCTCGAATTAGAAGTTGTTAGGTAGTTAGATTTTTGTATCAGAAGTTACTCAACCATTCAGAACACAATTTGTTTATTATGTGAAACAGGACCATTGATTACAAAATTATACCACAGGTATGGGAGCCAAATAGTTATATCCTACAATCAAAAGGCAATTAGAGTAGATATTAATGTGTTGTATTGGCTTAGAGGATTTACTAACAAAAAGTGGACATGTTTAAATTTTAATTCATACTTGTATTTATTCCATATTTATGAACATGTTGAGGTTCACTCATTACCTTAGCTAATTTCTAAGTATCTCTATTTTCTTAACTTAAAAGTACAGTAAGAAAAAAAAAAAAAGTTCCTTTATTTACAACAGCCACTTCATACCCGAGGACGTTCTAAGCCTTTTACAAACATGAACTTATTTAATGCTCAAAACAGCCCTAAGGGATGGGTACCATAATTAACCTCATTCTATAGATGGATAAACTGAGACACAGAGAAGTGAAGCGTTTTGCCCAGGCTTGCACAGCTGGTAAGTGATGGAGCCAAAGTCTGAGCCCTGGCACTATGGCACTGTTCTCATCCACAGTGTTCTGCTTCTTGCTATGAGCCTCTCCATGCAAGGATATGATCTAGTGATCATTCTTAGAGTTATACATAGACTCAAGACTTTCCTTGTGGAAAGAAACATGTGAGGGTTAAGTATTAATATATCTGACTTTTTAAAAAATTAAAGAAAGATGCTGTTCTAGTTCTGGGGTCAGAATTTTTTTTTTCTGTAAAAGACCAAACAGTAATTATTTTTGGCTTTGGAAGTCACACGATCTTTGTTGAAGCTACTCCACTCTTCCCTTGTAGCACAAAACAGCCAACGACAATATGTAAATGAATGGGCATTGCTGTGTTACATTAGAATGTCACTTGTGGGCACTGAAATTTCATATCATTTTCACATCTTAAGAAATATTCTTCTTTTTAAAATATTTTCCCCACCATTTAAAAATGTAAAAACCATTTGGCGGGCAGGGGGAGTGGAGGGGAGGCTATTTAGAAACAGGAGGCAGGCTGGATTTGCTCTGTGAGTCATAGTTAGAAACCTCTGTCTTAGGCACCTGGGATACATCAGTGACCAAAATGGACACAAAATTTTGTCCTTCTCCTAGTGGAAAGAATCCAACTGATCTTTCTTTCTCTGCTTGGAAAGAACACAAGTCTCAATAATTCTACCAATGCCAAATTAGTTTCAATTTTCCATAATAAAACTTAAGAATTTAAGTAGCAATCTTAAGAAGGTAAATAGTAATTAATTTAAAAAGTGAATGAGCTGCTCATTTTATCAAGCATATTATATATAGAACCAACTAATATAGTCATTATTCAGAAGAGGTTTAAATATCATTTATATGATAGTTAAATGATTTCCAGTAGGAAATTAGATACATTTAACACATTGTTCAGATTGACGTGCGCATATCCAGCAGGCTAATCAAGGCACATAAATGAGTACATGAACAATTATTTCTCTAAGTGCCATCCCAGATCTCCAGCTGCTTTGATCAAATGGTAAGTGGTGTCAGGACTCTTGACTTTGGAGTGAATTTACTGGATTGAGTATGTCTATAGAACCTCCCTGCCTTCTCGAAAATGACTAACCTCTGAAGAAGCACTGTTGTAGGTTTGTAGGTTTGGTTCATGTGTCTGTCTCCCTCAGTAGATCAAGCGCCTGACCTTGATCTAGAAATGAGTTCAATTGGAATTGATATTGGCCTTAAATATAATTGAAGTGAACACTTAGGATTTGGTTCAGTTAAGTGTGAATTGACAAAGCCGATGCTGAACTAAAAATGAAGGTTGTTTTGAAGATTATTAGACACACACACACACACACACACACACACACACACACTGCTGTTTACCAACAGTGATAGTAGCTATCATTATTGAGTACGTACCATGAGTTTGACATATTACTTACATTCTTTCTAGTCCTTGTAACATTCTTTTCATCTTTTTAGCTATTAGAAAATTGAGGCTCAGAATTGAGGCTAGATAATTTTGTCTAATTATCTAGATAGGGTTGAGTTGGAAGTCGGTCATCATCATCTGAAGAATACTCCCTTGTTATGAGTGTATATTATAAATATGGCTTGGACAGAAAGCAAACTCTAATCCAAGCCTTCCATAGCTTTGTTTTATCACACCACAGAAGAGATTAAAAGTTACAACTTCCTAATGCTTCTTCAACCCACCCAAACAATGAAAAGGAGTGAGAGGAATATATTGGAAAGCCGAAATCCTTTACCATTGGTCTACCATACCTAATTATCAGTTCTGAGATTAAAAAGCTATGTAATGGGGTTGCTGGGATTTATCACTATGAAACGAACGTACTAAAAATACAATGAGCCAATATATTTTAAATAAATCAATAAATATAAGAACTTTAAATTTAACTATGAAAAATAACTGTGAAAATGGAACAAACTAAAACAAAGCCTAGGTGCTTGAATTAGAACCAAGAGGTTTTTTCCTCTAGGTTTCTGTGCACTGAGTACTAGAGTGGTATCGCTTTGTTTCTGTGAGGACAATAGAGAGCTATTCACACTGGTGATACTTATAGGTGATGAATACAACAGGTAGAAGCCAGAATTATAAAAAAAAAAAGCCTGTATATTCTAATAACATAAAATAAGATTACTCTAATTGGAAATTTATTCTGTTTATATTTTGTTTCAAGAAAACCATTTTAACAATTGTTATGCCATAAATGTTTATACCTTCTGTCATTCACTTAGAATTTCAGAAAATATATTCATTGTTATGTCCTTTCCATTAACTTCCAAGATAATTCATGATGCATGAATTACTAATGATGATTTCTTTAAAAAAAGAAACACTATTATGATATAGGCAGGAGAATGAGTTTAACCAGAAGAAGGACTCTCAGTTGTAACACAGATGAACCAGTGAATATGTCTGTTTCACTGTGAATATTAAAACAGTCTATCTAGTCACAAATAATATTAATGAAAATAGGGTTAGGACTATTTGCAACATCAGAATTAAGGCAGAAAGGTAGTATAGAAAGCCTACAATAGTGGGGAAATGAAAGTTGTGAATATTTATGATGCAAAGAGAGAAAATAAATCCTAGGGAAGTGAAAAAGAAGAAAAAGAAGCAGCAAGGAAAATATAAGGCAATATGGGAAATCAAAGAAACTATTAAAAGATAAAGCATCTGAAAAAGAAAGAAAAAGAGGACTAGCAGTATAGAAAGATGGGCAAGGAAATTCTAGAGCTTGGAGAGTAAGTAAGTGTTCAATATTTTTTGGACAAAGAAGTACAAATTTAGAAGCATTTAAGTCACTACATACCCAACTTATATAGTTTACAAGGTTATAGATGGTGTTCCATTGAAAAGAAAAAAGTCAGTCCTTAAAAGAAACAAAAAAAGAATGTTTCCCCAAGAAAAAAAGGTCAATCGTGGTATTTCACTCCTATGATTCAGTTCAGTTCAGTAATCATATATTTGTAATCTGAGTTAATCAAGACATTTTATTAAAAACTCTGTGTTCTTTGGGTGCATGAGTGGTTCAGTTGGTAGAGCATCCAACTCTTGATCTCAGGGTCATGAGTTCAAGCCCCACATTGGGCATGGAGCCTACTTAAAAACAAAAACCTCTGTGTTCTTGTGCTAGTTAATGCAGTAGTTTCAGAAGTGTCAGAGTTCAAAGGGGACAATCTGTTATGCCAAAGGAGGAGATGAAAATATAGCGCATTCTTTGGAAAATCATCTTAATTCAGTATGATTGGAACTGGCAGGAGACCTGAGAAGCGAGGGGACCTTCACAACCTTGGGCAGCTTTTCTAAACCCATGCCTATGACCAACCCACCCCGACAGTGGGAACTTGGGATCACGCGTTGCAATAAACCACCAACAAGAAGTTCTGATGTGGACTATCCCCCAAGTAGGTATTGGCATATCGCTGACTCTGTGTAGTTTACAGTGTAAGGAAAATGAATAAAGAATTACATAAATCAGTCATACCGGTAATACATGCTATAGAGTAGCCAACTGCCATGTAGTGGGACAACATAACCAAGTGCTATAACCTCATCGGGGTGGCCACAGAAGACTTTCTCTACAAAGAAGTTTAAGATGAGCCTTGAAAGATAAGATATCCAGAGTGATGGGTCTGGAGGAAGGCAAGGTGTGCCTCCCAGGGAAAGAACGTGCTGGGAGAAGAGAACACACGTGAGCACCAGGCAGAGAAAAGTTTGGTACCTTCCAGAGACAGAAAGAAAGTGGGTGTGGCTAGGGGTTATGTGGGAAGTATTGTCCAAATCATAGAGGAAGGACCTGTCAAGGATTATCAAGTACATGGCTGAATTCCACAGTGGAAAAAATCAGCATGGTTTTTTTTTTTTGTTGTTGTTGTTGTTAATTTGAACTGAGACAATAAGCGATAATATGGTGGAAACACTGCCTTTGAAGTCATAAACCTAAATATGTGTCCTAGCTCCACTTTAGCTGAACCCCACATCAGTAAAATGGGTTAATAATTATAGTTCTACCTGCCAGGGTTTTGGTGAAGATAGGCTGAAACAATGAAGGAAAACAAACAAACAAACAAACAAACAAAAACATAGATATATAGATATATATAGATATATATAGATATGTGTGTATATATACATATGTGTATATGTGCATACATGTAACACACATATGTGTGTTATACATAAACAGAAAATGCTCTTTAAAATTAACTTACTAATTTTAAAAGATACATTAAGCAAAATTTACTCGAATACATTTTTGCCTGTCAAGAAACCTCTCAAACATATCTGTGATTTCACTGGAGCACAGAATTAGTCAGAGACTCTTAAGACCAGAAGAATGAAGTAGAGGGAACCCGAAGGTGAACACAAGGGCATCAGAAGGAAGTGGGAAGGTTAGACTTTCTGATTACTCTCAGTAATTTATATATAATTCTTCAAAGGGAAAATGATGGCCTTTTTAGGTATAAAAGCCTTTGGTTTCTTCCATTCATAGAGGAGAGTCCGCTTTCTTTTTAATCTCATAAAGTCAAGCTTGGAGGCTTCGTTTTCTGCTGTCCCTGAGCCCCTCACATGCATATGTCAGGTCCTGGGCTCCCAGCGCGCCTGTGAGCGGTTGGTAAATTGCACCTGCGCAGGGACTCTGAACTTCCTCAGAGCTCAGCTGGGCCACCGTATGGAGACTGGCTCACTGGAGGCTGCAGAGAAGTGAACTGAAGAATTACAGTCGGTTTCACTTCCCTGCCTTATGTGCCTTCAGGTGCCTCTGAAGACAGGCGAGGCCGGTGAAATGGAGAGGAGGAGGAAGAGAGACAGCACCAATATTAGAGAAGAAAGAGTCCTTGCAAATGTAAAAGCATTGTGGAAAAATGCGGATAGATGGATGTGTGTACGTGTCTGTGTGCGTATCCACAGCCAGAGTGCGTATTGCTGGCTGGCAGCTTTAAGTTTTTCTGTACAGAGATTTTGGACATGTGTTTTTAGCAGCGGAAGTTCTATTTTGTATGTGGGAGTGGATGCAGCTCAGTCAACAACTCACAGTCTGGCTCTGAGTGAGGAATTACTGGGTTGGGAGAATCAGTTTTTCACCAAAAGAAAATAACCGTGTTTGTAAATCCCGCTTAGAACAAAGCAGCAGACCGCTGTGTGGCCCTGATTTTCAGCACCTCTCAAGACCAACCACACCAGAACGTCCTGGGCAAATGGAAGGGATTAGAAGAGAGAATGTAATACCTGTGAGTCCAAGAGGGAAACTTTGAAGGAAAAACTTTAATGCTTTACTATGCACACTAGAACCTCAGCACTTTCTACTTCGTATGCATTAACAGGGTTCAGTGATACCGTGATGGAACCCAGCCAATATTGGTGTATTATATAGAGGCAGAAGTGTGTGCCTCGTAGCAAAGACCAATTGGGTGGATTGGTAACTATGACAACTACACCGCGACTGTCAGTGGCAATCCCTGTAATCTCCCTATTTGAAGGTTTTCCTGAGTGTTCACTCCAAAATGACATTTGTAGGTAGGGACTAGAAAGTAAAGCTAGGAAATACACATATATGAATAAGGGAGAGAGTATGGCATAAGAGGAGGTACCAATGAAATGGCTATGTTATAATGCAAATATCTTAAACAGTTCTATGGCATAGCAATTAAGACCCAAAAGTCACATAGACGTGGGTCAGATCCTACCTGGACCACTTATAAGCTGGCTTTCTTTAGGTAATTTACTTGTTTTCAGATTGCTTACCTATAAAGTTTACACACTAATACCCACTTCATCTGGGCAATTCTGAATGTTGGAAGAATGTAGGTACAACACTAAACATAGTTCCTGGCTATGAACACTTAATAATTGATAGATTTTATTTTCACAAGAGTAGTTCTATTTATATCTAATTTGCTCTTCTGTTTACTTGTTAGGACTCCTAATTCCATACGATATGTTCTTTCTAGAGCTGGATTCTCATGGCATGAATCCCAAGTGTTGCTCTGATAGTGATAAGGTTTCTGCTAAAATGTCCGTTTTATCCACCTTCGAGTGAACTACAGAGCTTAGGCCAGGCTTGGAGTCTGTTCTGTCCTCGTCATCCATCCATGTCAGCAATTGGAAACATTAGAAAAACCATGGTGGATTCATGTCGAATGGCTTTCTTGAGATGTAATTTACATAGCATACAATCTGTTCATTTGAAGTGTAAAACCCAGTAGTTTTGGAGTTGTGCAGCCATCACCATAATTAATTTTAGAACATTTATCACCCCCCTCCAAAAGACCCTATATCTGTTAGCAATCAGTTCCCATCTCTCTCCTGCTCCCCTCAGCCCTAGACAACCATCAATCCACTTTCTTGGCTCCGGAGATCCATAGTATTGCTTTTCTGGACACTTCCAATAAGTGGAATCACACAATATGTGGTCTTTTCGACCAGCTTCTTTCATGTAGCAAAATGTTTTCAAAGTTCATCCACATTGAAGCACGTAATAGTACTCCATTCCTTTTTATGGCTGAATAGTATTTCATTGTATGGTTATAACACATTTTATTCACCCATCAGTTGGTGGGCATTTGAGTTGTTTCCACTTTTTGCTGTTATTAATAATGCTGCTATGGGCAATTTATCTACAAGTTTGTGTATGGACCTATGTTTCCATTTCTTGTGGATGTGTATATATATATGTATACTGGGGAGTGGAAGTGCTCATATGCTATTTAGAAAACAAGGAACAAATGTTTCACCTTTTGGGGAGCTGTCAGGTTGTTTTCCAAAGCAGCCGTGCCACTTTGCATTCTCACCAACGGTGTGTAAAGCTTCCAATTTCTCCACATCCTCACCAATGCTTGTTGTCATCTTCTTGACCATAGCTGTCCTTGTGGCTGTGAAGTTCTAGCTCACTGTGGTCTGCATCTCCCTAATGGCTAACAATGTTGAGCCTCTTTTCACATGCATATTGGCCACATGTTCCTTTTGTTTTGAAAAATGTCTATTCAAACCCTTTGGCCATTTTTTAGCTGGGTTGTCTCCTTCTTATTGAGTTATGAGCCTTTGAAGCATCTTTAGTAGTGTTTCTTAGGGCTCCTGCATCACCCCCAGGGCCCACCTTCTGCAGGAATTGGGTGTTGCAGCCGATAAGAATGCAAAGAAAATGCATGCTGACCTGACATACAGTGGAAAACTCTCAAGATAAGCTGGTATGACACATATGTCTATTACTAAAACTCCTGGTGTTGGGTACGACAGGAGAAAATATCTGCGGTTGACTTTGTTGTTTGTTTTCTTCTTCGTGTGATGATTTTGGCTTTATATTTACTTAGGCATTGTATTTCTCAACCGATAGTTTGGACTTGGTGAAGCAAAAATGTGTTCAAAAAACTGTCTGTTACGTACTTTATTTATTTATTTAAATTTTCTTAGAGGTACATAAGACATTTTTATTCAAACTCTGTTTACACAATAGTTATTTTAGGGAAACGTGGGAAACTCTTTGGTTGCCGAGACAATGACATGAGGTGAAATTTTTTGGTTGCCAAGACAATGCTAATGCAGAAGAGCCACTGCAGAAGAAGAAGACATATGTAAAAAGAAAACAAAACTGCAAAACAAGTGCTCTCCATTGGAAGGGGAGGCAAAAGTGTCCCTTCTGGGGATCGGCAGGAACTAGTACAGCCCAGAATTTTCAGTCATGGCTGGGTTTCAGCTGAGGGCTTCACTACACACATCACCGAGGCAGTTTCTGACGTGGAAAAGCTAAATTCAGCATGAGAGTAACTTGTCCTCTTCCATCTTCCTTTGCTACAGTCTCCTGGCAGTTTTCCTCGGGGACAAAAAATACCTGGTACTCTTGACAAGAAATTACGTTTACTACTCTTAGTAGGTTAGGTATGTTACTGCACTAACTGTTGCTTTGAGCGTGTGGATACGGAAGTATGTTCAGCACATTGTTTCCTAAACTGAGTGTTTATGCTTCTGGGTGGACGGTTTCTATTTTGATTATGAATCTGTTTGAGCAATCAAATTTTTGCTTTCTGTAAAGGTTTGTGTCTCCATTACATAACAAAGAAGACTCCAGGCCATCACAGATCTGGGTGCAAAGTGGTAGGAATTTTAACGTGGATTTCTTTAGCTGGATAGTCAAGGGGACAAAGTGTTTTCAGAAAATATGATAACTTTACCGTTTTTAGTATGCACTGCCAACAGATCCCAAGAAAGCAGATAACCTCTTCAAATCAGTCACTCGTGTGTGTGTTTAGAAGGCAAGCATCTTCTTCCGTCTGTGGAGGTCTTACTCACGGAGAGAAGGTACTCATTCTAGGCAGTCACTTCAGTATCCTTAGAAGCCTAACAAACTTCAGCTGTCACTCAGACATTCTGAGAGTAAACATTTGGGAAGAGACAAAAGCAGACGAAGCAAAATGGAAATATGTCAACATCGCTGTAATGCACTCCCATGAACTCAAGGCTTGTGATTTCTCCAGACTTAGGACACAGCAAACTAAACCAGCAGCAGGTAGTCTAAGTAAAACTCTATTCCAGGGAAGAAGCACCCCCTGTACAGACAGGAGCCCCTCAAGCCTTCTATCAGCCTAGTCAAACCGAGAGCCCGAGTTCCAGAAAACAACAGTCTTTTTGACCTAGAAAGAATAATTCTCAACTCTGAAAGATTTTTCTGGAAAATGTTTCACCTTTTTTATGGCAAGGAAACTATAGAGTCTCAGAGCGTAAGAAGCATTTAGAATTTCTGAAAGCACAAAGAAATTCGTGTCTATGGCTTTATAGGCACTAATTAGAGTCTGCCACAAAAGCTTATACGAATCACTTCTCTCCATTA